>NC_056748.1:619127410-619182214 GCF_019279795.1 Protopterus annectens | reverse complement strand
TCCATGAGGCTAATTTTGACCAAATGTGCTTTCAGTCAAATGAGGTTTCAGTGAAGTGGGCTGCCTGAAATCAAAATTTCCATCAGACAAAAGGATATGTAATCTTACCATACACTGATTTTACATTTCATTTCATTGGCATGAAGATGTTTTTGCTTACATGTACAGAGTGGGAAGTGTAACAGTAAATCTTATAGTTGGGTTTCATCCCATCTACTTTTTTAAACACATTCACTGAATTATCACTTAAACAGACAAACGTACATTAACATTAAAAAAACACATTCATTTGTTTTTCTATTTACATTCATCATATATATTTTCTTTGTAATTGCCAATCCAACAGTATACTTCTTCGTCTTTCGGCTTTCCCGGTTAGGGGTCACCATAGCGGATCACCTGTCCGCTCATGACTGGCAGTGGAGTTTTACAGTGTCGAGTTGCCAGCCCGGCACCCAACCTTCCACAGAAGGCGCACATACACCTACAGCCAATTTAGAATGTCCAATCCACCTACAGCATGTCTTTGGGATGTGGGAGGAAACCAGAGCACCCGGAGGAAACCCACGTGACCACAGAGAGGATATGCAGACTCCACACAGAAGGCACCCCAGCCAAATTGTGGAATTTCTGCCTTAACTTAAACCTCACTATCCTGAACATTAGCTCTGCATTTATTATTCCCACAATTTCCATTCATTTCTATGCAATATCCTTCTTCCCTTTACTAAAAAATCCTCTTCCAGTTCTTTTATCTCTTACAGTATTCAATACTTCAAATACAGTTAGTTTCCACTTACGGTTCCATTTTCTAGTACTTACTTTTTCAGCAGTCAACAAACGCATCAAGGACTATGTTGTCTAGGCAATTCAGATCCTGTGTCTCAGCTCAAAAAAAATCATATTCTTAGTTACAGCCATTTGCTCAGCCAATACATCTGACAGAGTACTCTATAGAGAATTTTTAACATCTGCAAACTCATTACACACTCAAAGCCAGTTTGCAATTACCTCTTTATCCCTCAGTACATCTCCAACATTTACTATCTACCTTAGGAACATGTCTTTGAAGTCTGCTTGGGGTATGCAAATACCAATGCAAGCACTTCCAAGCAAAGATCCTAAACATTCTGGACCCTGTTGCATACCTGGGAACCATACATATGTCTCACCACTATTCTCTTGTAAATTGCTTTTCCAGTCCCTCTTCCCAATCTTTTCTAGCCTCCTCTGATCGATTCATCTAATTATCATGCAATATTTTCTATGCATGATAATTATCCCTTCAACAGCACTGTCTGTTCTAGATTCAATTAAAAACCCCACCAGAGTGGGTCTTTCATTTAAGATTCTCCTGTCCCTTTCTCTTTTCCTATATTCTGATACTAATTCCCAGCAGGGCAAACAGTCTCTAGCTTGCACACCAAAGGTTTTCTTGACCTCACTCACTATACTACATTTCCATATATAATTTGTCTCAATACTTTGGTTTCATTGCCAGTTTTGTCCAGTAATTTCCAGTCCCCTCTTGCCTATTTTCTGTACCCCTAGTTGCACACTTAACCCTAGTGGAAAAATCCTTCTCCATTCATATGTTGGCTTAGATGTTAGAATACTATCTGCTGCTTTAGGAATATAATATTCTGTATGGTTACAATTCTCAAGGATCTACATCCAAAATCCCATTCTGTTTATTGAAACCCCCCTCCTCTGCTTCATCATCCATTTCTATTTTGAATCATTACCTTCTGTTTGTGTTATGTATATGATAAGACCCCTGTGTAGCTCTAAAAAAATCCCTTCAAATCAAGTAATTCTAAATCTCCTTTTTTTTTTTTTGGAAGGACCAACTTATCCCACTTACCTCTTGTCCTCTTCCCTTCCCAGATAAATGACAACTCTATTATTGTCCACAACTTCTCTTCTAATATGCCAGTAATGTATATAAAATTAAAAGGGACTAAATACTTCACTGCCTCTATCTTACTATTTGTATCCATAAACAAGAGCTTCAGTGTATTTTCTCAGTTTTTGTATTATCTTTTGTTTAGTTTCTTCCCATTTATCCTTAGCTGCCACAACAGAACCTGTTTAATCCATACTCCCCAATACTTAATCTTACCTTGTCCCCATTAAGTATGCATATTGCTGAACCAATGTGTGTGCGGGTACATAATTTACAGCTATAGTCTATCTTCATTAATTCTGTATCCTGATTAGACTTGAAACTGTTTCAAAATGTTACACAACACAGAGAAGCACTTTTCTGGATTTCTCACATACTAAATAATATCTGCAAATAAGGCCAACTTATTTTGAGTACCAAACCAATTATATCCCTGTATTTCCGAATACCCTATTTTCTTTGTCAATGACTCTACATGCAAAGCAATTAGCAAAAGGGAAAGGACACCACTGCCTGGTTCTCTGTTCAGACACAACTTATCAGACAGGAATCCTCCTAATGGAATTTGTGCTTCCAATCCTTCATATAGTCTCCTAATGAACTTATTATTTTATCAGGTAATGCAAATGCTTCCACTGCCCTAGTCATAAAATCTCAGCTAACTCTGTTGAATGCTTTCTCTGCATCAAGACCCACCAACAGTGCTTCCTTCTGGATCACCGTTCTATTAATGTTGTCAAATAAATATCTGAGACTCCTCCACAAAACCATATTAATATTATCAATTTGGCAATATCTTTGTATCATTCTATCAATATCCATTTTGGTGAGGCATCTGGAAAACCAGACAGACCTAGAGGATGATGTCACAGACAGAGGTTTGGAGTATCATCATTCCCGTATGATTAAGGAATGGAGTCTAGGACTCAATGGATCTGAAGAAAATTCTGGGTGAGGTGAAGGAGATTGAATAAAAATACCTGGAGGTTCCAACTTTCTCAGAGACTTGGGTGCTGGATCCGAAAGATCAGTCAGATTCAGAGACCTTTATCTAGTCTTTTCTGCCTTTTTTTTTTTCATTCAGAGCTTTCTCATTCATTGAACTTTACCTTATCCTTCTTTGATTTGTCCAGTTTTCTTCCAGAGGAAGCTGAAGCTGATCTAGTACAGGTAGAAGGTTGAGAAGCAGATGCTGTCCGATGGGGAAGTAACCCTTTCAGTATTAATTATTTGTGGCCCTGAATGGCCCTAGTTCCAAAAGAAACACAAATGTCACAGTTAACATTTCAATGGCAGTGCCTAAACAACAGACACATACTGAGTGCATGTCTTGTGTTAGGATTTTATGTCCACAGACTGCATCTCTTAAACCTCTGGACTTTGTCATGAGGAGGAACAACTCTAAACTATGAGAAATAACTATAATGCAACCAGATGACCGAATACTTAAACTCCTTTACTCTATAAAAATTGTCTAAACCTGTACTCGTAAAAAAGGGTATTTTCCAAATATTTTTTTACAGGTACAGTTATACACACCTAAACCAGTAAACACACACACAAAAACACAGCAAAGATGTAACTCTTAAAACCAAAAAGCAGCACTTAACAGCCAATATCTATGAGCATCACCTATATGAACTAATTAAGCAGTATTGCTAAAGTATAAACTACTTACATAAAAAGTAGGAAAGGAAAGAGAATTTTTTTTCCTATTAAAAAAAAAAAAAAAACGCTTATCTCACGGGAACCCCCCCCCCCCCCCCCCCCCAAAACACAACTAAGTGATCAGGCAGCAAATGAGATCCGACATACTTTGGTGGAAAGGCAGGAATTATGAGTAGGCGAGGAGTCAAAACCTCAGATCAACAGCTTCATAAAAAAGGTACTCGGGTCAGATCTGGTTGGATCCAACAACCTAAAGATTGAATCTTACAAAAATAAACATTGGATTCTCAAGTTTTCTATGTGCCTTCTGTCTTCTAACTATTTTCTCACACTGCTCTTCTTGAAAAGACTCATACTCAGTCAGCTTTTTCTTCATTCATCAACTGATTTTTGCAGTTTTGTTAGTTCATCTCAACAGTTAAAGCTATTTTTCCGGTCTTTTGTTATTTCAGTTTATATATCCCTTCGCGGTTTCATTTGAAACACTTCTGATTACATTTTATTTATTTTTCCACTAAATTACTGGAAGACATCTCTAGTACCAAAGCTGAAACTTGAACTAGTTCTTGGTAAGCCCATGCGTCCCATGGAACTTTTGTGTGTTGCTTAACTTTGTTACCAACTAATGCCCTATTAATTTGGAGTCTGTCCTTTGTGTGTAGTAAACTCATACAATTTTACATGCATGGCCATCAGACTGAATTTTACAAAATGGTCTGCAGATATTTTTGTGTCAACAAATATCACTATTTTGTTTTAATAAATCACTTACTGTTAGGTCCTGTAATCGGATATTAGTTTCAGGTTACTGCATCATTGTCATTTTCAGTACTTCTGCTTACTGACATTAAGACCCATTCACTATCAATCTCCCAGAACATCAGTATAACCTCCCTTATGTAAAAGAGTCTGCTGGTAGGATCTGTTAACCAAGTAGTGCTTTGCTTGCTCATCCCTAGCTTCCTCAGATCCACATTTAACCTACGAGTTCAAGTTACTGTATCTCAAATTGACCAGCAATTTTTTCTCCATGCAGAAGAGGATGGGTCTAATATCTTATTAGATGTCTTTATTCTGAGCAGGTGAAAGGTCAATCTGGTGTAACAGTTTTTATAGTGGCATCATGACCACAAGAGTTTTTAGATGTAAGAAATGGATCTGAAGTCATCTACAAGGATGAAAGCCCTTATCCCAATAAAACCTGTAAAAGGAATGACCTGGAGTTGATCCTTTTTTGAAGGAGGATTTGGAACTGGATTTATTTCGTGTTTAGAAATAAAAAATATTTAGTTGAAGGGAGTGCTGTAAATACTTAAGACTCGCAACAATACCAAAGCTTAGAAAGAAAAGGAGGATAAAAGATAGAGAGTCCAGAAACCCCCGTAAAACAGTTCTAGCAAACCCCATCCTGGCCCTAGGAAAACAGTCACTTTTGTAGTGCTTAATAAACATATGCACAGATAACCAAGATGCTGCCTCTAGAATGTTTCTGGAGTCCACCCCTTTCCAAAAAGCAGCAAAGGTAGCAACAGACAGGCAGAATGGAATCAACCTCTTTTTTGGAAATACATTGACACGATATAGATACAAAACTGAAGCGTACGGAACAATAATTTTGAAACAGTAACATTTTGATAACTGTCTGTCCCTTTTTCTTAACTTCATAAGAAATCAATTGATCAGGATTTCCTAAGTCCTCTGTCCCATCAGTACAGTATATCTTAGTTGTCTGTGGACATCCAGTTTGAGCAATTTTTTTCCAGTTCTGGAAAGAATACAGAATGATTAATACCGGAAAAATACTTTTGGCATAAAAGTAGTATTGGATCTCAATGAGTCAGAGAAGAACTTCTTTAACAGTCTGTTGTCAGTGGTGGAAAACAGATATACCGGAGGGTTCAGGACAGGTGGATGTTTTCATGGCAGACCCTGGGATGTAGCTTCCAGTAGTGGGGGCATGTCCAGGTCCTGCTCAAACTGTCCGCCACAAAATCATTCATACATTCTGATGAAATAAAAGTAGCCTGTAGGAATAGACTGAGCTGTAGTGCCAAGTTTGTAGGCAGGCTAGAACTGTGCATATGTAAAGGGAGCTGGCTCCCCCTCCTATTTGTTTATATTCCACAGGACTGTGGTGTTGTCTGCAATGACTAACGGAGCCTGGGACTCCAGACATGGTTTAGTGATTTGGCAGCATTTTAATACAATCATTTCTTTCATGTTTACACAATTCTTTTGCCCTGATGTTTTTATAGGCCTTAAACTAGCTCCCCTTTGGAATCAGCTTCCCATGCAAAATCTAGTGCATTTGTGGTTACAGACTGAAGAGGTGTTGGGAATGGAAATGGGAGACCCAGGCGGAGGGATAAATGATTTCACCCACCACTGAATTCCCTCGACAAAATTCAGCACCAGAGTCTGAAAATAGAGGGTGTGCCGATACCAAAACCATAATGATAGCAGGAAACACTGACTTTTTGTTCTATGTAGTCTGGCTAGAGAAATCATGAAAAAGTACAGTTTTGTACCTACCATAAATGTAGATGTTAGAGTATATACACTGCTGCAGTTATTACACTTGGGTTATCCTGCCATCTGGCGGTTCCCCAGTCGGCCTGAATTCCAAACTCTTGGTCCGGCGTCTGTTTGTCGCCTCCTCCCTGACGTCATTGCAACAGGGGTATATAAGATGCAGCCGACGCCATATTCTTCAGTTTTTCTTGCCCCAGATGTCAGGTGCTCCTAAATAGGTAGGCAATTCCAATTGCTAATAAAACATACATAAGAAAAGCAAAAAACAACTTACAGCTACCAGCAAATACTCCCCATAGGTAGTGAGGGTAGAAGACATTGGTACGTACCAGCCAGTAAGAGGGGAAGGAGGGAGGGTAACCTGGACTGCAGAAGTGTATATACTCTAACATCTACATTTATGGTAGGTACAAAACTGTACTATGTTCATCATATTACAATGCTGCAGTCATTACACTTGGGTAGAATCCCAAAGCGGAGGAAGGGTGGCTGGTTCTATAAGGCATTAGGCGTGGCTATAAGGCCCTGCAGCACTGCAGTGGCAAAGCCAGCTCTGGACTTAGAGTATAGAGGCAGATGGTAATGCTTGGTGAAGGTATGTACAGCAAGTTGCTGCTTTCAAAATATCCTTGGTAGGTACTCCCCTGAGGTAGGCAGTTGAAGTGGCTGTTACCATGGAAAACCTGTTCCTAGCAGCATTAGATCTCACTCCACCAGGGCATGTGTAGCAGAAATTTATGCAATGTCCTATCCATTTTGAAATGGTCTGTTTTGAAATGGCCTTTCCCTGTGCTCCTGCAGCATACGCTACCAATAATTGCTCAGATTTTCTGGAAGCTTTGGTTTTGTCCAAGTAGAAGCGTAACTGCCTGTGAATGTCCAAAGAGTGCATAAGTCTCTCCCCTTTATTCTGTGGTTTAGGATAAAAAGTTGGCAGGTGAAGAGTTTGGTTTAGAGCCACACTGGATACCACCTTTGGCATAAAAGTAGGGTTAGTTCTTAAAGACACCCTGTCCTGGTGGAAAATGAGGAAAGGTTCCACTGCCATTAGTGCCTGTAATTCTGAAACTCTTCGTGCTGATGTTATTGCCAGGAGCAGAGCAGTTTTCCAAGAGATATATTTTAATTCTGCTGTGTTGGCTGGCTCAAATGGAGGAAAAGTTAGCTTCTCCAAAACAAAGTTGAGGTCCCAAGTTGGAGTAGGTGCTCTACGGGGCGGTCTTCTGTTTTTAGCCCCTCTGAGGTACTGTTTTAACAGAGGATTAGACAAAATTGGTGGATCCATGTTGTAATGAGCAGAGATGGCAGAGGCGTGGATCTTGATGGATGAGAAAGAGTCCTTTGTCCAGCATCTCGGTTAAGTATTGTAGTATCTGAGGAATGTTTGGGACAAGAGGGTCAAGGCTGTGAGTTTGGTTCCAGGCACAAAATCTCTTCCATTTATCCAAGTAGGCTTTACTGGTACTAGGCCTTCTGGCCTCCAGAATGACATCCATAACAGCTTTGGAGAGAGGCATTGTTTGCTTGCCTAAGGAATCTTCCATGCAGCTAGGTTTAGGGTCTTTAGCTGGCTGTGTAGTATTTGTTTGTTGTGCTGAGTCAGTAGATGTGGGATTTGAGGCAAAATCCAGGGTGGTTCTTGTGCCAAGCTCTTTAAGATTGCACCAGACTTGCCACACCAGCACTGGTACCCAATCAGGATCATCTTTGTCTCTTCCTGCCTGGCTTTTATGAGTACCTTTGGCAGGAGAGGTAGAGGTGGGAAAGCGTATACTTGTAGATTCTCTCAGCTGAAAGAGAGGGCATCCACTTTCCATGCTTGTGGATGGTAACTCCTTGTGCAGAAATTTTTGTAGCTGGCAGTTTATTGGGGATGCAAACAGATCTATCTCCGGGCTCCACCATTTCTGTGTTATCATTCTGAATATTTGTGGATTCAACTCCCATTCGTGGGGATCCATGATGTTTCTGCTTAATTCGTCTGCCAGTATGTTTTTGTCTCTTGGCAGGAATTGTGCTTTCAGATGAACTTGCAGGCTTATAGCTGTGTTCCACAAGGTCATAGCTTGTCTGCATAGGGGGTAGGAGTGAGTGCCCCCTTGCTTGTTTATGTACCGCATAACTGTGTTGTCTGTCTTTAGTAGTAGTTGTCCTGGATGCAGCAGGTCCTTGAAAGCTATAAGCGCATTTTGTACAACTAGCATCTCTTTTTGATTGATGTGAAGATGCCTTTGTTCAGCAGGCCATGTGCCCTGAATACATTTTCCTGCCATGTGTGCTCCCCAGGCGTAATCTGATGCATCTGTTGTCAGTGCTTGCCTGGCTGTGGGTTGTGTAAAAGGCTGTCCCTTGTTGAGGTGACAAGCTTGAGCCCACCACTGAAACTCCTGTTGAAGGCCAGGGATTAGTCGTATAACGGTTTCCAAACTTTGACAGTGTTGAGACCATACATTCTTTAGGTACCATTGGAGTTTCCTCATATGCAGTCTGGCATATGGAATTAGTAGTATGCAAGATGCCATGTAACCTAAGGCCTGCAGAATTTTTCTTGCAGGGAGTTAGGTCTTCGTTGCCATCAATTGAAAGTATTGAGTCAGTTGTCCTTGTTTGTCTGGCGTGAGATAAGCCATCTGGGCTGTTGTGTTCAAGCTGGCACTCAGGAATATAACCTCTTGTGAGGGCACTAGTTTTGATTTCATTTTGTTTACTGTGTACCCCAGGCAACTTAACTTTTTTACAAACGCCAGATGCTTTAGAAGAATGTCCTTGCTCTCTGCTTGAATCAGGTAGTCGTCGAGGTATGGATAAACTTGAATTCCTTTCTGTCTGCAAAAATGCAATTACTGGTGCCAGGCACTTTGTGAAGACCCTGGGCACAGTAGATGAGCCAAAGGGCAGTGCAGAGAATTGGTAGTGCATTGAACCCGCTATGAAACGGAGTTATCTTTTGCAGTTTTGTCTGATAGGGACATGCAGGTATGCCTCTGAGGTCCAAAGTCACGAGCCAAGCTTTCTTGCCCAGCATGGGAAGAAGCTGCTGCAATGTCAACATTTTGAATTTCGGAACTTCCAGGTAAGTGTTTAGAGATGAAAGATCCAGAATGGGCCTCCAGGCTTTGTCCTTTCTGGGTACCAGAAAGAGTCTCAAGTAAAATCCTTGACCTTGCTCCTGTGATGGTACCTTTTGAATAGCTCTCATATCCATGAGTGCTGTAATTTGTTTTTCAGCCTCTGCCCATTGATTTGGTAGCAGGTTTGGCATTCCTTTTAACCTTGGCAGTGTGTGAAAGTGGAACCTGTAACCTTGAAATACAATGTTGAGAACCCATTTATATGGCTGGGGCCTATCTTCCCCTTTTTACAGGCCTCGACAATGGGTTGCATCAGGCCAGAAAGTACCTTGTGTTTGACCTGTTCTGACTTAACTCCAAATAACACATCCTGCTGCAAAGGTGCATCCAATAATTTTGCTTTAACATGATCTGGTAACATATGTTCTTTTAACCAAGCATGTCTTCTAATGAGAGAGCCTGCAACTGCTGCTCTGCAGGAGGCCTCTAGAGAATCAAAACCACATTGCAAAGTATGCTTTCCCACTTGTTCAGCTACATGCAATAAATCCTGCATTTCTTTAAAATTAGGAGGATCTGATGCTGGAAGCATTTTTTGTTTTAAATGAGACAGTAAAAATTGCTGATATTTTAGCATGTGAAAATGGCAATTTAACACTCTCATTGCTAAAGTTGCAGACGTATATACTTTCTTTCCCCATCTGTCTAATGCTCTGGAATCTCTGTCAGAGGGAACTGGATTCTTGGCTGATGAGGCCTTAACTCCTTTGGGTCCCTGAGAAATAGTTTCAGGGTCAGCTACAGGGCTTTTATACAGAAATTTATGTGAGTCATGGATTCTGTAGTATCTGTCAGGTTTAACAGGAGCTGGAGGTAAGGAATCAGGAGTTAAGCTGGATTCAGTATACACATCATCCACAATATCTAACACTGGCGGAATAGCAAGGGGTCTGTGTTGAGGTAATAAGAGGAAGTCTCTGAGCCTTTTCTTGGATTCTGAATAATCCTGACCTTCCCAGTGAAAATGCTCCCTCATGGTGTGTTGGGTTTTCCCCAAAGGAGTAGTCCTCAGGCGGTGAAGCTGATGGTATTGATTCCACAGCATCAGAATCCTCATAAGGGGGTAAAGAGTATCCTAGGTCCGAGGATGAATCAGATGAGATGGACATCTGGTCGGATGAGTCAGTCTGCATCCTGTCTAGGCCTTTTATCAGGAGGGGGATGGGACCTCCTGATCAGAGTGATTAGGTCTCTGGCCATTTTGAGCATTTGTTTCTTAGGCATGGAGGCCTGTCCTGGAGAACGCTGTATTTGTTTCTTTGACTTTAAAAGGAGGCTTAGACTTAGTTAGCTGAGTAGGTCTGAAGACACCCTCTGTAGCTGTGGGTTGCTCAGCTATTCCGGATCCCTCTGAAAGGTTAGTCTCGGTAGGCTGAAGAACTTGTGTGTCCGAAGGCCCAGCCATCTCACGTGGGAGTCAGAGGCGGCTTGAGGTTCTATAGAAGCGGTCGTCAGGGGCTGTGAAGGTGCCTCGCTGAAAACCGGAGAACCAGCGACTGGCCTAGAGGAGGCTTCGTCGTCAGTTTTGGGCCTCGGATGACTATCCTTGTCTTTGTGCTTTTTGTGTATTCCGGTCGTCGGAAGTTCCGATGGCATGGTATAATTGAATTTTCTACCAAAATAATGTCAGGCAAAATCAAACCGATGTTTTAATAGTGCACTTGTTAAACCTAGCACAAAACAGACAACCAGTGACGTCGTGGTCAGGGCCTAGGCATGGGATACAATGGGAATGGAAATGCTTATGAGGTATTTGCTTCCCACAAGAAATACAGTTATTAACTTTTACTGACATCGGTCTGAGGCAAGAAAAAGTTTCCCCAACGGGGTACTTAGCTTTGTAGAAGACTTCGGTTCTTGATTCGGAATGAAAATCTCAGGAGACGGCTGACTGGCACCTGCGAACTGCTTTTGCTTCGGGCACCGTGCGGCAAGAAAGACTGAAGAATATGGCGTCGGCTGCATCTTATATACCCCTGTCGCAATGATGTCAGGGAGGAGGCGACAGCAACCGACGCCGGATCAAGACTTTGGAATTCAGGCCGACTGGGAAACCGCCTGACAGCAGGATAACCCAAGTGTAATGACTGCAGCAGTGTAATACGATGAACATCTGCATGTGGAATAAACCCTAATATCTGAAGAGAGAGACCCTGGCTGTTGCATATCCCTGGTTGGAAATATCAGGAATTACTCCTTGTAAACATCCCCTCTGTCCCCGGGAAGAAAGGCCATCATAAGGAATGTGCCTAGGACACAGCCTAGAAGTATCATCCCGCAAGATGGAATTGGGAATGATTTTGAGTTTACCTGAAACTCCAGGCTGTAAACACACTTCTTAAGAGATTCTTGGCAGCCTAGAAGAGTCTGCAAAAACAAGGCAGCCATCTAAATATGGAAAAATGTCCTAAAATCTGCAATAAGCTACTATTGGAGATAGACGCTTTGAAAACACCACTGGAGCTGCTGTCGATCCAAATGGTAATGCTCAAGACTGAACATGTAAACCAGACAGAAAAAATCTTAAAAAAGGCCTAAAGTCCTTTTGAACTGGAATGTGATGATGGTCATCTTACGTCTAGAATAATCAGGAAACAATGGAGAAATGACAGGCAACACATTGTGGAAAAAGTATAAAAATTAGAAATCCAATGACAACCTTCAAGTTCCTTTTTTATTTAGCAAGAGAAAAATCCTTGAGTAAAATCATTTTCATATTTCATCTAGTGAAGCAGGCTCTATTGCTCCCAGAGACCATTTGATCAGGAAAAGGAGGAATCAAGTATGTCTGACTGACTGGATTGGGTAGAATCCCTTGAAATGGGAGCAGAGAGTTCCACTACAAGGTGTAGCCTTTCAGCATAATTTGTAGGACCAAGTGTCTGAAGCACTCTGGTGCTAAGTGTGAAGTCAAGGTGCAGGTTTTGAAAAAGGTTTAAATGGTTAACCAGGTGGGAAAGGGAAGGATATGGTTGGATGGCACAGTTAATCTACTTTTTAGAAGGTCCTTGGGATTGGGTAGGCTTTTTCTTTTTGGGCCATCACTGACACTGATTCTTAAGACTGTCAATTGTTTGAAATGCTTTCTATAAAAGGGTCCTGTAAACTTCTATTACATTTGCGGACAGAGGACTGAAAAAGCTGAGAAACCCCTTGCATTAACTTTCACCCTTCATCAAAATTTCTTCCAAACCTCAGTAGAGGAAGAATCAAACAGCACTTCT
This sequence comes from Protopterus annectens, assembly GCF_019279795.1. Lineage (NCBI taxonomy): Eukaryota > Metazoa > Chordata > Ceratodontiformes > Protopteridae > Protopterus > Protopterus annectens. Next base: position 619,169,753 of record NC_056748.1, on the reverse strand, counting down.
TTTATTCAATAGAACATTCAAACATTCTGATTCAACATCAACTGGTAAACTTGTGTCTGCATAATGGACCCAACGGCAGCATCTCTGGAAATCCTATCAGCATTGTCATACAAACACTTAAGAAAATATCTGTAATGAGACACCGAGGAAAGTAAAAAATGTAAAGATGCCTTAGTCTCTGAAGAATGATCAGCAATCATTTTTTTCATACTGTCAGATGACGCCAGAAGAAACTTTGATATTATGCGCTTGTATGACAACTTACTGTTCAAACATTGGAAGTGGAAGAGGTATATACCTCTTGCCTGAAGGAACAGGGTTAGAAGATACTAGATGTTTGGTATATGGCTATTTTTAAAGAAGCAGCTTGCACGGTTCCTAAAACAATTGTTGAGTCTTAGTACTTTGTATAAATTCATCAGATTTCCTAAAGCAAGGTGGTTAGCAGTCTGGAAAACTACTGACTGCATTGAAATTATCATCAAAGGTTGCTAAAACTGAAGGGATAAGCTGCTGGTTGAGACACTACTTGTAATAACTCATGGTATCTCTGCTGGGTCTCAGACATTTCCTTTTGTTCACATTAATTCCTTTATTCTGCCAACTGTCAGAAAAAGGATATTTCTTCAACTAGGGAATTCAAACGTACTTTACTCAGATTCACAGTTTTCCAGTGTACAAACCTGGGAGGCATAATCCAAGCCTATTTACTGCAAATCAGATTCTGAATTACAATCTGAAAAGTGAGGAAACTTTTTCCATTTAGACTGAATAGAAGATTCAGATAGCAACTGAAATGTTTTAAATAAGCCTTTGGTAAAACAGGACCATTCTTCTTCTGCTCCCATAGCTGAAGGGGTTGAAGGAGTGGACATATGTTTAAGTTTATGCATCCTATTCCTGGGAGTCTCAACAGAAAAAAAGAGGATATCAACATAAGTTAATTTGTCCAGGAATCCTATAACTCTGTCCACTGTAAGGGTACGATATCCTCTCCCTCCTCCAGTTCCAGCAAGAGTTGTTATCCTCTGGTCAAAGTGGACATTCAAATGACCCTGGAGGAAGTGGTTATTTCAGTCTTTTACCGTCTCTGAGGAGCAACACCAGAGTTGGGAGAAGTCAGAGTCCAAGGGCTCTGTTGTGGCCACAGCAGAGTCTTCTGCCAAAGACCACAGCAGACAGAAATCCAGAATGGAAACTGAAGCCTACAAAAAAATTCTTCTCTGGGACCGGAGGGAGAATGTATGAGGAAGCAGAACCAGCTCCAAGACTCTGTGGGTCTAATGTGTCTGAATGTCCCCCAAGCAGAACAGACAGCATTGTATGGTGATCCCTGTAAGGCATCTGATGACCACACTAACTCTTCCACCCTTGCACATAGTCTGAGAAAAAAACAGATGCAATTTTTTCACAACATGAAAACAGTCCACCACAGGGAATGCATCTTCCCATCTGACGACACTAGCTAACCACCAAACCTGAGAAGTCACAACTGAGCAAGGTTTTCCGGTAGCTTCAACAGCAAAACGTTATAATTTTTAGCACCTATACATCTACTTTTATACTGGCTCACTCTCAAAGAGCAGACATACAGGCAGGTGAAAAGCCACCTAAAGCTTTGGAAGCAGGCTGGGCATCCTATCCTTGGTAAGATAAATCACATACAGCTTAGGCTACTGCAGCAGTGATCTAATAATGAATATTATGTAAAATCAGAATCATACAATTAATTAGTCCAGTAATTCTGGACAACATCTAAGCCTTTTGAAACCATCCATAAAACAAATGTGCTTCACTTCTTAAACTCAGCATTTCTTGTATCATATATTTAATTCCTTTAAAGCAGGTAATTCTGAGAACAATGAGCAACTGCTAGGAATTAAAACGGTATGCTTCATACACATATATTCATAATTCTGATACTGGGATGCAAAATTCTGGGCTAATGCAATGACCATGATGGGTGTGTAATCAGGCTCATTAGATGAGAATAATACGGTCATACTGGGCAAGACGTAACTATCAGAATGACAACTTAAAGTAAAGCAATACAAAGCTAGTGTTTGTTTTGGATCAGAGGAAATACATGGTAAGTATGGTACATTAAAGTACCAAAACATATGAAGGGAAAAAAGCTTCCATGTTGTTTTTTGGGTACAACAGGACAAAAGGTTTTTGACATGACTGCTGAAAGGCAAACAACCTCACCCATGGAAAATCCGAAGCATTATAAAGTTTCCAGAAAAATGGATGGATCCAGCTTACACTCATAAACCCCAATATTGCTTTCCTGCTCAGGGAACCAGTTATGTGTTTGATAGATGTGGAGGAAGAGAGATTATGAAACATACAAGATTACCTGTAAACCTATCACCTAGACATTGGCAGTCTCCTCGCATACTTTGGAAGATCTGCTTCCTCCTTGTCTGTTCATGTACACTTCACTGCCTGAAGTTTGTATATGCTCTGAATGAAAACGGTCTTGAAAAGCAATCACAGCCCAGTGTACTGCTTTTAATTCTTTTAAATTAATGTGAAAGATCTCTGCAACTGACACCAGCTGTCTTATACTGTCAACCTGTTAAAGTGGGCTCTCCAGGAATAATTCAAAGTTTTCTGTTAAACAACGAATCTCTGAAGAGAAAGGAAGCGTCATTCCAATGGATAAATTTATTATGCCTTTCCACCACAGAAAATCCCTTTTTTATGCAAAAAGAAAAAAAATATTCCACTGGGTTCTGCCTCAACTCCACAGGTTACTCAAGTGCCAGAGGTTTCCCTCAAGTTTTACATTTCTTAAAAGAAATATGTAAAATGCTGTGCAACAAAGAGCTCTTAGGAACTGCACTGCTGGCTGATGAGCATATTTTGTGTTCAAGACTGCTGCTTAAGAATTCTAGGCAACAAAACAGATTTTAGCGTTACCACCTTGAAAAAAATAAATTTACAAACTTCCTGAGGTCTCATAGAAATAAAGTGGCTTTTAAGTCTGGTCTAAAGACTAGAAACAGCATATTAAAGTCTAGTCCACTTTGATCTGAAGATACCCTTTTTGTACTGCGTGCCCCTACAAATATTAAACAATTAATTTAAAGCTTGTAGTACTTAATGAGGATGAGCTAGCAGAAACTGCAGCATTTGCAGTGCCTGAAGAGGTTTTCATGTATAAACTGATGAACTGCCTGAAGAAACCACTCGTCTGTAGCTATCAATGACTGAAATTCACTTCCTTAGCACAGCGGGAGAAGAAAAAAAGGGTAAAAGAGGAAAGAAGCAGTCAGTTTTGTTTATATCATCGTGTGAATCATGCATAACTAATACACGGCTTCCCTGTGAATCATGCATAACTAATACACGGCTTCCCTGTGAATGTCTTTTGTTAACAATTGAGAAAAATTTTTTAAATATAAAATAATTTCATATTAGGAGAATGACTGCGCTAGTAGTGAGAAATGTGGATATGTACCTTTAAACAATTTGAGTGTTTTATTTCCAAGATTCACAATAATATAATCTGTTAGTTAACCAAATAAATATTGTATTACAACATTCAGCACATTTACGTCTAGCAACTTCATTACAAGACTTGGTTCAGAAAAATCTTTTAGGAACACCCCTGATATTGCAGACCCTCCAACCCTGATGCAGCAAGAACACTTCTATACATCAGCAATTAATTTCTTTGTTCTATTTACTTTTAACACATCCTTAAAAGCATAATAAAATGAAGGTTATGTTCTCTCCATCAGGCAGCCTCATCATACTTCTGCATTTCATTTCAAATTAAAAGCAATTACCACAGTCCAAATGAAAAGTTCACACACATTTCAAGGCATCAGAAAAAAAGAAATAATTGTCTTCTTGTGTAAACTCGGAGAAATGAGAGGAACATTTCTGTCATAATCATAAGCAGGACAAAGAATCTGCCTCACACAGAAATTTTCATCAACATTTATCAGGGGAAGTCTTTCTTTTTAACTTTCGCTAGAAACAAAGGAGTCTTCAAAAACTCATCTCACTGTTCTATCCACAGGTTTATGTCTGTCCTATGAAGATACTAAATTGGGTATCTACCGTTCTAATCAGGTTTCTTGAACAATATTAAAATAGTCTCTTGCAAGAGATTTACAGCCAAAGAAGGGCTGAAACAAAAAGGACAAGTTAGGCAAATGAATGGAAAGACCTGGCTAATAAATAGCTAGCAAAAGCACCAAGCTTGCTCCAAACCTGAAACCTAACTCCAGCTTGGTCTCATAGAACACAAACGTAGACACTGACAAAGATGCTTAGGTTTGGTCACAGGACTAAGCAGTGGGGGGCTGCTGATACTTTAACATATGAAACTGGCAGTTTAAGGCCCTAATGGCCAAGGTTGCCGAAGTGTATACCTTCTTACCCCATCTATCCAGCTCCCCGGAATCTCTATCAGAGGGGGTAGGATTTTTGGCAGTAGTAGCCTTAATGCCCTTGTGTCCCTGTGAAATGGTCTCGGGGTCCACATTAGGACTTTAAAGAGGAACCTGTCCTGTAATACCTATCCGGTTTTCTGGGAGCAGGAGGTAGAGAGTCAGGGGCCAGGCTAGATTACAAGAAAGCATCATCAACAATGTCCAGTACAGGAGGGATAGCTAAAGGCCTGTGTTGGGGCAGGAGTAAGAAATCCCTAAGCCTCTTCTTGGAGTCAGAGTAATCCTGGCTTTCCCAGCGAAAATGCTCCCTAAGAGTATGCAAGGTTTAACCAAAAGAGAAATCTTTTGGAAAAGAAGCAGAGGGAATTGAGTCCTCTGCATCAGAATCCTCATAGTTAGATAAGGGTAAATCCTGGTCATCAGAGGAAACAGAAATTTCAGAGTCATGATCAGAAAAATCATAAGGAAAATCCAGTCCTAGGTCTTAAAGGGGAAAGGGTGGCTTCCCCCGATTAGAGTAATAAGGTCTTCAGCCATTCTGATTTGTTTTTTAGGCATAGGGGCCTGACCATGTGGTCTGGGCGCCAGTATTCTAGGCATGGATCGAGTTTTAGGCCTTGAAGAAGAAGATGGTGTCGGTTTAATATGCAAGTCAGCAGGCCTAAATACACCCTCAGAAGCCGGTGCCTGCACAGTGGCTCCAGACCTATCCAAGGTAAAGACATCCACAGGCTCGACAGTCGAAAAAGCATCTTGTGGCATACCAGACTCCGAATGGGTCTCAGTAGAGGCCTGTTAATCTGAAGTAGCAGGTGTCAGGGGCTGCAAAAGCGCCTCACTGAGTACCGGCAAACTGGCGACTAGCTTAGGAAAAGCGTAGTCGGCAGCTTTGGACCTGTGCGGTCTGTCTTTATCTTCGCGGTTTTTTTTGGAATGTTGGTAGTTGGGTGGCTTACCAAAGCCATTTCTGGATAATTGAACAGAGTACCAAAATATTTAGAAGTGTAAATAAACAGACGACGAATAGCTTGAGGTTTGAAGAAAGCACAAAACCAACAGCGAGGTACGTTGTGGTCTGGGCCTAAGCAAGGAATGCAGTACAAATGAAAATCTTTATGAGGTATTTGCTTTCCACAAGAAACACAATTGTTAACCTTTATTGACATTGGTTTAGAGCAAGAAAAGGGTTCCCCAATGGGGTACTTAACTTAGGTGAAGACTTCAGTTCTGAAACTCGAAAATGAAAATTTCAGGAGTCGGCCAACTGGCACTTGTGAACTGCTTCTGCTTTGGGGCACCGCACGGCAAGAAAGACTGATGTAATGGCATCGGCTGCATGCTTTCTACCCCTGACATCATGGAAGATGAATCAGCAACTGACACAGGCCCAAGACTTTGATAATCAGGCCGACTGAGAGCTACTGAAAGCAGATAACCCAAATGTGAGGACTGCAACACTGAAACATGAAGAACATCTTGAATACACTAAACAAGAAGGAAAGGTAGAGCCAAGAGAAGTCAGGGGGGCTGGAGGGAGGGTAACCAGGACTGCAACAATGAATACACTAACATCTACATTTATCGTAAGTGTACACAACTGTACTATGTTCTTCGTGTTTCACTGTTGCAGTCATCACATTTGGGTTGATTCACAAAGCTAAGGAAGGGATGAAGAAGTTAAGAGAGTATTAGGGCCAGCTATTAAGCCCTGCAAGACTGCAGCGGTAAAACCAGCTCTGGATTTAGAAAAAATAGGCATGCGGTAATCCTTGGTGAAGGTATGTAGAGAGCTCCAGGTAGCAGCTTTTAGGATGTCCCTGGTAGGAACTCCTCTGAGAAAGGCTGCAGAGGTAGATGCAGCCCTGGTGGAATGTGATCTTATCCCCCGTGGGGTAGGTATTCGATGGTGCATGTAGCAGAAATGAATGCAAAGGGCTATCCATTTAGAAATGGTTTGTTTTGAATGGCCTTCCACTCTGCCCCTGCAGCACAGCCAACTAGCAGCTGCTCAGATTTTCTGAGAGGCTTAGTCCTTTCCAAACAAAATCTAAGTTGTCTGTGCACATCCGAAGAGTGCAGTATTCATTCTCCTTTGTTTTGTGGATTAGGGAAAAAGGTAGGCAAATCAATGGACTGATTTAGGGCCACACTAGACACCACCTTGGGCATAAAGGAAGGACAGGTCCTGTGGGAAACCCTGTCTGCATGGAAGATAATGAAGGGCTCCACTGCCACGAGGGCCTGTAATTCAGGCACTCTTCTTGCTGAATGAAGTGATGGCCAGAAGGAAGGCTGTTTTCCCAAGAAAGGAATTTCAGCTCTGCAGTTGCAGCAGGCTTCAACAGAGGGAGAGTGAGCTTTTCCAATACAAGGTTAAGGTCCCAGGCTGGAGAAGGGGCTCTTCTGGGGGGGTCTTAAGTTTCTGGCCCCTCTAAGGAATTGCTTTAATAGTAAGTGAGAGAAGAGGGGTGGCTCAGTATTACAAAGTGCTGAAATGGCAGAGGCATGAATTTTAAATTGATGAGAAGGACAGGCCCTTGTGGAGCATTTCTGTTAAGTACTGAAGAATATGAAGCAAGCTGGGCACCATTGTGCCCATCCCCAGAGTCTGGCTCCAGGAACAGTATCTTTTCCATTTTTCAGCATAGGATTTTCTAGAACTAGGCCTCCTTGCCTCCAAAATGACATCTAGAACCTGCTTACTGAGGGATGCTATTGGAGAGCTCAAAGAATTAGCCAGGCTGCAACATTCAGGGTTTGAAGCTGAGGGTGCTCTGGCCCGCCTGCTGGGACAGCAGGGAAGGGGTCTGAGGCAGGTGCCATGGTTCCAGCAGTGTCATACTGTGCAAAAAGGGGGTAACAGTGCTGGCGTGGCCAGTCTTTTGCAATCAGTATTGTCCTTGGATTTGTCCGGTTTGATCTTTAGCAGAACCTTCGAGAGGAGAGGCAGAGGGAGAAAGGCATAAACTGAGATGCTTTCCCAGGTAAAGGACAGGGCATCCACTTTCCAAGCTTGACTGGGAAGTCCTTGTGCAGAATTTGTCCAATTGGTAGTTCTGAGGGGAGGCAAACATGTCTACTTCTGGAGTCCCCCATTTGTTCAAGAGGTGGAATATTTTTGGTTCCGGTTTCCATTCGTGTGGGTCCATGAGATTTCTGCTAAGGTCATCTGCCAGTGAATTTAGCTTGCCTGGCAGGAATTGAGCTTGTAGGTACACTTGGTAGCTCAAGGCTGTGTTCCACAGAGTCATGGCTAGTCTGCAGAGAGCGTACGAGTGGGTCCCCACCCCCCGCTTGTTTATGTACCACATAACTGTGATGGTCTGTCTTTACCAATAATTGTCCAGGAAGGATGCAGTCTTAAAGGCTGTTAGTTTCATTCATATGTCTGAGAGGGTATGCAAACAGTATGGTGTTGACCAAAGGCTCCGAGTACGGTTCCTGACCCCCTTTACTCCATGGTAAAGCTGTAACTTGAACAAATGGGGGACTCCAAATAACCCATAAAATGGTGTAATTCATCCTTAGTACCATCCCACAACACAAAAATGTCATCCAAAAATCTTTTTTTTATTAATGATAAAAGTATTGACTATTTGGATGTGACTATTTCTAAAACAAAGGAAGGTTTCAAGTCTAACATTTTTAGGAAATCTACATGGTGCAATAGTTACTTGCATTCCACTAGTCACCATCCTTTTATGCAGAAGAAAAGTCTGATCAAGGGACAGGCTGTAAGAATAGCCAGAATGACATCAGATCCTCAGGATTTAGAAAAAGAATTTACATTTCTTAGTAAATGCTTTGTAGAAAGGGAATACCCCACGGAATTAGTTTTTGGGATTTTGGAAGAAGTGAAGAAGGAATGGGGTAAGAAGTATAAAGCACTTTTAGGTCACTCATTTACTAAGGACTACAATACACAGGATAGTAAAACTAAATATAATACAGCCTGTATTGTTGAATACAGCACTTTTTCAGACACTTTTACACATATAATAACTGGAACCTTATGAAAACTAACAAGGATGTGTACACGAGGGTAGGTAAAGAACCCATTTTTACATACAGGGTAGGAAACAACTTTAAGAAACTCTTGGAACAAGGAGAAAGAGGGAAATTACCATACAAAAAAACTGCACCTTGTGGGGCATGTAGCGTGTGTTCTTTTATATGGACTGAGGATACCATTAGACTTAACAATAGTCTTAAAAGTGTGGTGAAGCTTGTTAAGGGGAATTGTAGATCCAACATGCTAGTATATATTGCTATCTGTACTACATGTATGGCATATTATATTGGTAAAACCGAGAGACCCTACAAGGATAGAATTTATGAATATCTATATGAAATTAGAACTCATAGGGAGACCAATGCTCTATATAAACACAGCACTGCATGTTCAGGTGTATCCAGTTTTAGGTTTGGTATTATTGATACAGTTAGGTATGGTTTGCACAAGGGAGGGGGAGACCTCAAGAACCATTTACTATATAAAGAGCTGATATGGCAGCTCAGGCTGAATTCAAACTCACCACCAGGTTTAAATCACTACATCAGTATAAAATCTGTGCTACATAAAAAAGCTGAAAGTATATAATAAACCAAAAGACTATAAAATTTTTATATATTTTTTTAAAATTGTTGCACATTTTTATTATTTGTATTTTATCAGTTGAACAATTATATTATTAATGTTTGCATATAGAATATATATGTGTTTATTAAAGTCTTGAAAGTTTGGAAGTCTTTTTAAAATTGGATATTAGGTTTTTGAACCTGTATGCCTTTAAATTACAATTAATGGATTCTTAATTGTTTGTGATTTTATATACAAGTGTATCATGATATCAGTGCTTTCATCTGATGAAGTCTATCTATTAGACGAAAGCGCTCATCTGTTGTGGTTGGAAGTAAAAAGAATCGATTTTATTACCAGTGTGGTGGTTTGGACTTTATTTTTTTATTACTTGAATTTTCTATTTTCCATCCACTCAAGATTTCATCTCTCATTACTAAGGGTTTTGCATCCAGGAAGAAAGAGGTCATAGTCTCGCTCTACTCCTCCCTTATTAGGCTAATCAGAGTGTAATGCCACATTTGGCATGTACCTCACTAAACACCTGCAACAACTGGAGAGGTTGCAAAAGTACCTCACAAAGAGGATCCTAGGTCTTAAACACTTGTCCTATATGGACAGACTAAAAAAAAAAAAACTCCAACTGTTCTAGGTCTCATATCACCTACTTAAAGGCAATCTCCACTTGACTTACAAAGCCATGTCTGACAGAGCTCTGTTAGAAATGCTCATCTAAAGAAATCCCAATCCCTTCACACCACACGCTCCACAGACCTCAACTCATTACCACAATTAACAGAACATGCTGGTGGGACAGGTTCATAACACAGAGACTGCCCATGTTATGGAATAAACTTACCACACATGTCAAGCAGAGCACCTCACTGACCCTCTTCAAGAGAGATCTTGATAAGTGGATGGGAAACAGAAAATTCACCCTGGTGATAACTCCAGTGGCTCTACTCAAGAGGCACTGGGAACTAAGGTGGAGCGGCACTATGCCAGGGTAATCCTATAGCTAGACTTGTAAAAGTCCCAGGGCCATTAGCCTAGTACACACACCTTTGAACCTATAAACCTATCCATATTTTATTGTCAATCAAGTTCTCTCATATATGCTACTTTAGAAGATACTGAATACAAATAATGACAACCTTTCATTTATGCACTTATCTTACTAGGCAGCTGCCAATTTAAATGCAACAGTATGACAGTTCTACTCTTCCAATTAGGGACAGATGCAGAATGACACTGGAAAAAAATCGCTTTAATATCCTAACAAAATTAAGAATGCATGCGGAATAAGATGGTGAAAAAAAAATCAGGGGTTAGGAGTTAAAACAGAATGTTTATAAAGTCTCCAATGATTCTTAGGCCATCCAAAGTCCACCACCACTTTAAACACTTATTTTACAGGGGAATGAACTGAAGTATCTGGTCTTTTTTCTATTTACAACCGAACACAAAGTATGTGCACTACTATTTTACAAGAAGCTCACTACAATTTAGAGGACTTGGGTTCGGTCAAAAGACCAGGCATCTGAGAATCCAACCAAGACAGGTAGGACTAAAATTAAAAACAAACAATGTCCAGCACTACTATCTATGGGGGTGGTAGTGTCAGCAGCAGTAGCCTTGAATGTTTAAGAAAAAAAAAAAGGGCTAGCCTAGCTGCCAGAGTCTGTGAAGAAAGCATATTCCAAAACTTGCAAAGTGGGTAAAGAAGCATCACTGAAGATGGTGTTTGCATGCATTCTGATTTTAACCTGCAGATGCAAGGCTGGGACCAAAAACAAAATAAAAACTCAAACTCTTTGGCAACTACCAATGATAGCCACTTGGTACTCCGCTCTTAATCTGTATGGCACTATGAGTGGTCTCTGAAAAAACAATCTTCCTTCCCTGGGGGTGGGGAAGAAAAGGATGAACCTCTTGTGATGTTGGGTAACAAACAGGGTTGGACACGTATATATAAACATCTCAAAAGAACATTAAAGAAATAAATAGTAAATCTGGTGGGGATTTCCAAAAGTGAATCACAAAAGCATTTCTATAATTATGCTTCTACCACTTCATATGCTTGTGTAAGGAAACTAATAAAGCCTCTAAAATCTGTATTATGCTATGTCTGACTTTGGTAACAAAAAAGGAGTTGAAGGAAAAAAGTTCTCTTTCTCAAAGCAGCCACTGGGGGGGGGGGGGGCAACTTCAGGGAATGAGCAAAGTAAACTTGACCATTCTGCTTGTTTAAACCTCAATAACTGCAAAATACCACTTTAAAAGGAAATGAAAAATGGTACCTTTTTCTCCATTAAGACCAAGCTGTCCAAAATTATTTCGACCCCATCCAAAAACGGCTCCAGAAAGTGTGAGCGCAAAACTATGTGCACCACCGGCTGAGATCTGCATAAATGGAAGTCCTATTAAGGATTTAACAAGCTGTGGAGAAGACTGGTTCTTACTGTGTCCTATACCAAGTTGTCCATATTTATTTTGTCCCCAAGCATATATTTCACTCCCTAAAAAGAATGAATATGGTAAGAAATTTATGTTTTAACTGGACAGGTGAACAAGAACACAAACATACACAGATGGTTTAACAATTCTCTGGAGGTGAAAAAATGAAATACCTAGAGAAACAGGAACAAACATGTTTCTGCAAAGAACTGACCAGAGGTCAGGTCTGAACTCAAATTCTGGAACTAAGAGGCATTTATCTTAACACAAACACCATGATACTCAATACTATATATAAAAAAAAAAAAAAAATATCTGAACAGTTGGACATTTGCCATAATCTAATCCTTTACTCTTTACACACAAAGGTAAACAAATACATGCATTTTACTTTACAGAGCAGTGAATCAGCATTTTTAACATCTGCATGTAGAATAACAAAACAACTTTCTGTAATTAAAGATGATACTTTGTGAAAAAAATGCTTCAATGCAGGTGAGACTAAATTTCATGATTTAGACAGTAATAAATTCTTGGCATGGCAAACTAAATCTGAAAATAAACCGGAGAGACTGGGAACAGTATAATATATCAGTGTTTAACATTTGTTTACCGGGAAAGTCCAACTGGGAACAGAGCCCATTTTCACAAAGGCCTGTGGAGAAATGCTCTAGACGCGCCTTTGGAATGTGGGAGGAAACTGCAGCACCTGAAAGAAACTCACACAAATGCAGGGAGGATATGCAGAATCTGCACAGAAGGCACCCCAGGACAGAACTGAACCGGAAAACCTCTTGCTGCGAGGAGACAACACTAACCACTGCACTGCCCAACAGGTGAAGGAGGCAAATTAGCATCAGTCACCCCCCTCCCTGAAAGAGACTGAGTAAATGAAAGTTATATACTTAACATAGCTTTAGATCTTCACCACCCATGTCCATTCACTCCAACGGCAGGAACAGTAGCTGGAGGCAAAAATTGCTTCGCTCTTTAAGTCTTTTTCAGGCTTAAAAAAAAAAAATCTATACCCCTAGCTCCCATAATTCAACAAGTCTCCTTTCTCACTAAATTGAATATGCCCTTTTGCACAACACAGCTAACACTTTTAAAATACTCTTATCCTCCTCAGTAGCTTTCCACCAGATTCCAGCCCCCAAAGCATGGTAGTGTCCCTAGAGAAAAGGGATGGTGTGCAGGTAAACTGAAGTGAGCAGACTGAATAATGTAAAGTATGAATGTTATGTACTTACCATAACGTTAGATCTCCACAATCTGTGTCTGTCTACTTCAACAGCAGGACAGAGCCCCCAGCTTACCCTCCTGGGTGACATAATGAAAGAATATGGCAAAAAAAATGTCAGTCTAAGGTTGACCTGGACCTTATAATTATATCCAGTTTACAGCACCTTATGAAGGTACTTAGAAAAGTCCATGCAAAAGCCATGCAAATATCAATAAAAGAATTCCTCAAAAACTATTAATGTAGCTATAGTTCTAGGTTCTACTAAATTTAGAAAGCAGAATGCAATAGTTTGAAAACCACTTGGACATGGTGACCATGGAAAATATAATACAAAGTATTTTATAAAAGGTAAATCACTTAAGACATAGGCACACATACATTAATAGAACATTTCTATACTGGTACACATCACATACACTTTCTTTTTTATATAACCATCATTCAACATTACACAAATTTCTTAGTTCTCGCCTTCCCTTAAACCTTATTTCTTCTCCAAAGCATTATTCTAAATGTAATTTTCCTACATTTCTGTTTATTTCTATGTAATATCCTCATTCCCTTTACAACAGACTCCTCTTCCAATTTATCTGTTTTATAATATTCACTACTTAGAATACAGTTAGTTTAGACTTTTCTACTTTCTAGTAATTGTTTTTTGGCAGCCAACAGAATTAAACTTAATGTCCAAGCTATTCAGATCCTGTGTCCCATTTTCTTAGTTACAGCCATTTACCCCTCCAATATTTCTGACACAGTACTCTACAGGGAATTTTTTAAATCTGCAAACTCATTACACTCCCCAAAAATACGTCCAGAGATACTTTCTTCCCCATCACACCTCAGACACCATCTGCCTGAGGAAAAATTATTTGAATCCAGCTTCGGGCATAACAATACCCATGCAAACACTTCCAAACAAAAATTCTAAACCTCTTGGACCAGACTACATACTTGGTAGCCATACATACGAGTCCTTCCACTGTTCCCTTGTAAGTTAATTTTACAATCTCTTCTAACCTCCTCTGACTGATTCTTAGTTATGGTGCAGTATTTTGACAATGGCTTCTTCTCGGATTACATCAATGAAGTAAAAAATCTGGTTAATTCCTTTTAATATCACTAGGTCTGTCATAATAAAATCTTAATTGGTGTACGTACAAATGATTTAACACACCTTTTCTACTTTAGCATTATGGGGATAAAGAGCTGAAAATGAATATACTAAGTAAAGTGAATCCCTTTGGCTACCTTAGAGATTGCCAACCCTACCAGGGATTGATAAAGAATAAGCATAGAGAAAGGATCAAAGGAGTGCTAAATAAAAGACCAGCTCTGACTGAGTTTATAGTGGAGTCTAGAGAACACACACACACACACGAAAGAAAAAGGATAATTAGTAGGGCATATAACAGTAGGGCATATAAACATACATAACTATAAGAATCATAAGAGGTCATCAGAATCTGAAACTTCCGCCTCTGAGGAGGATCGAAAAAGATAGGGTGGTTTAAGGACCATAATGGCCATAAACAGGCCTCGAGAGAAATCCACCCACTCCTCCTCAGAGAGAAAGCAAGGAAACATGCTTGTTTCTTGTCAAGGCAATATCTGTCTGAACCAAGTGTGGAGACTTTTGAGCAAAATGTACATTTATCAGTTTGCCGGAAATCCCTTCCTGAATTAAAATTTGTGGGATGCCTTCTAGTCCCTCAGATTATCTGTGGTTCCCCCTTCACAGTTAATGTAACAGTTTCCTTGACTGTGCAATCCACTTATGTCATACTGACCTCCATCGGGGTCGAGACAGAGGGTGTCTGAGGTAGAGCTAGACCTACTGCGGGTTTTGTAACATCTGTAGGTATGTAAAACAATCAGACTATGCAGACAGTGTCAGATCAAGGCCTTTTGATTTTTTTTCTTATGAGCTGAAGGTATGCCATGTATGGACAGGTCTACCATCTTAGAGTAGGTCAAATGCTTCAGATTTGAGTCTCCAAAAAGGTGTTCAATGAAGACAAATGGAAATGCAATGTTTTGTGAACAAAACACTGGCAAATGGAACAAGCTCTGTAGTAGTGTTCTGCCTAGGCAGAAAACGCACTATGTATCGAGGTCTTTGCAAGGTATCTGCCCACCTCAATCACACTCATCCCTCCTAGCCGAGATCTAAAACATCACAGCAAAACAGTTTAAACAAAAAGGAAGGTTCAAATAAATCAAATGATAAAGCTGAGAAAAAAGACTGTAAAACCACAAAACACCCAGCCTGGCAGCAATCAGGGCCAGTAAAGGAAAATACCCTTTATGGCAAAGCAATAATATCAAAGCCAAACTGTACCAAAACAAAAGTTCAATAACCAACATTAAGTGCTTTTGTTTCCTTTACTGGAAGCTTAGAATGAATTACAAACCAAATGTCAATCCCTTTAAAATACAAGAATCATTCTCATTGGTTAATTATTCTTGTGTAACCAATCTAAAACCAGTGCCATAAAAACTGTGTCAATGAGTTGTACTACAGTCTGAAATATGTTTTACCAACAATTGGATATTACAACTGTTACTCAAAATGAGTGATATATTTAGCTTACTGCTTATGTTTTAACTCATTTTACACAAGCAAGACAACATTGTTTGTTTGGATTTACGAGTATCTATACGATATTAATAAGGGAAAAACAAACTTACATTCTATATAGGCACACTGATAAATGCAGTCAAGCCAATTTCAAATTTTGGATTTTTGAGCAAGTCAAAACTTGAGAGAGGGGTAGACTGGAAAACTAGGTTGGATTACCAGGAAAGTACAGCTGTGTACACTTAGCATAAATGTAGATGTTCGAGTGGATTCACTGTTGCAGTCACCACATTTGGGTTATCCCTGCCAGGGTATCCCTTGGCCGGCCCGAATAACAGAGGCTTAGTATTTCTGTGTCGGTTGCTGTCACTTCAGAA
This sequence comes from Protopterus annectens, assembly GCF_019279795.1. NCBI lineage: Eukaryota > Metazoa > Chordata > Ceratodontiformes > Protopteridae > Protopterus > Protopterus annectens. The sequence continues at coordinate 619,154,107 of NC_056748.1, read as the reverse complement.
CTGATGTCGGGTCGTCAGTAGTATAAAGTAAGGCAGCCGATGCCATTACATCAGTTTTTCTTGCCCTGTCAGGAGCTCCCCAAGTGGGAGCCAGGTTACGGTGGAAGAATCCCACCGGTAGAAAGTAAATACCAAAATGCTCCTTTTAAGGAGAGAGAGAGAGGGAGAGAAAGAAGAGGGGGTGGAGGGAGGGAAACAAGGACTGCAACAGTAAATACACTAACATCTACAGTTATGGTAAGTGTACACAACTGTACTAGTTCTTCATGTTTCACTGTTGCAGTCATCACATTTGGGTTGATTCCCAAAGTTGAGGAAAAGAGTGGAGGCAGTCAAGGAGACTAGGGGCTGGCTAGGATGCCCTGTAAGACTGCAGTGGCAAAGCCTGCCCTGGATTTGGAGAAGAGAGGCAAGTGGTAATGCTTGGTGAAAGTGTGAACAGATGTCCAGGTGGCAGCCTCCAGGATGCCCCTGCTGGGGACTCTTCTGAGGAAAGCTGCAGAAGTGGAGGCTGCTCTGGTGGAGTCAGTCCTGACCCCCTTAGTGGGAGGTTTTCCATATTGCTTGTAACAGAAATAGATACAGTGTGTTATCCATTTGGAAATTGTTTGTTTGGCGACGGCTTTGCCTTCTGCCCCTGCAGCAAAGCTAACCAGTAATTGATCAGACTTTCTGAATGATTTAGTCCTGTCTATATAGAATCTGAGCTGTCTGTGCACATCTAGAGAGTGCAGGATCCTTTCCCCCTTGTTTTAAGGGTTAGGGAAAAAGATGGGCAAATGAATGGATTGGATGAGAGCCACACTGGACAACACTTTGGGCATGAAGATGGGCTAGTCCTGAGGGAAACCCCGTCAGCATGGAAGATGATGAAGTGCTTCACAACCATGAGTGCTTGTAGCTCGGAGACTCTTCTGGCTGAAGTGATGGCCAGAAGAAAAGCGGTCTTCCAGGAGAGAAATTTTAGCTCTGCTGAAAATGCTGGTTCAAAGGGTGGCAGGGTGAGCTTTTCCAACACAAAGTTAAGGTCTCAAGCTGGGGTGGGTGCTCTTCTGTGTGGCCTCAAGTTGCTAGCCCCTCTTAGGAATTGTTTGATCAGAGGGCGTGAGAAAAGGGGCTGCTCACTGTGGAAGTGAGCAGAGATAGAGACATGAACTTTAACAGAGGAAAAAAAGACCAGTGTAGCAGGTCAGCTAGGTAATCCAGGATGAGAGGTAGGGAGGGCTGTTCTGTATCTGCTTCCTTAGCCTGAATCCAGGTGCAGAACCTTTTCCATTTGTCAGCATAAGACATTCTAGTGCTAGGGCATCTGGCCTCATGTATTGATGGAGTGGGATGCCATGGTGGCAGTGGGGACAGGCTGCACAGCAGTGAGTACCAGTGTTGGCGAGGCCAGTCTGGAGCAATAAGAATTGTCCATGGTTTTACCTTCCTTATTTTGACTAGAACCCTGGTGATGAGAGGAAGTGGAGAAAATGCATAGACTGGCAGATTGACACTATCCAAGCCATGCAGTGATGTTCCCTGGTGCAGAACTTGCTGACCTGATGGCTGGTATGGGAGGCAAAGAGGTCGACCTTCAGGTTGGCCAGTTTCTGAGTTATTAGAGTGAAGGCTCCTTTGTGTAGCTGCCACTCGTATGGGTCCAGAAGATTTCTGCTTAAGTGGTCTGCCAGGGAGTTCAGAGAACCTGGCAGCAATTGTGCTAACAGGTGGAGTTGCATGGCAGAGGCTGTGTGCCAAAAGGCCATGGCCAGCCTACACAGAGTAGGAGCGAGTCCCTCCTTGCTTGTTGATATACCACATCACAGTGGTGTTGTCTGTTTTGATCAGGAGAGCCCCTGGGAAGAGTAGGAGCCCGAAAGCTGTCAATGCATGCTGGACAGCTAACATTTCTTCTGGTTGACATGAAGGTGGATTTGCTGTGGGCTCCACTGGCCCTGTATGCACCTGCCGTCCAGGTGTGCACCCCAGGCATAGTCTGATGAGTCTCTGGTCAGGGTCTGGGTGGTGTGGGGTGGTGAGAAAGGTAGTCCCTTGTTGTGGGAGCATGCTGCTGCCCACTAAAGAAAATCTTTCCTTAGGCAAGGTATCAGAGTTTCCAGGTCTTGACAGTGTTGACACCAAAGGCTTTTTAGGTACCATTGAAGTTTCCTCATATGCAGTCTGGCATACAAAATGAGTAGAATGCAAGATGACATGAACCCCAGAACTTGCAGGATTTTCCTTGCAGATAACTGGGGTCTGGTGGCTAGTTGAGACAAGTAGGCTGTCAGGTAAGTTTGCTTTTCAGGTGTAAGGCGTGCCACCTGGGATGCTGTGTCCAGGCTTGCACTCAGGAATATAATCCTTTGGGTGGGTGGGTACTAATTTGGATTTCTTTTCATTGATCGTGTACCCTAGAGAGGTCAGTAGGGACTTTACAAAGGCCAGGTGCTTGAGCAGCTTTTCCTGACTGTCTACCTGAATAAGGCAGTAGTCTAAGTATGGGTAAATTTGGATATTCCTTTGTCTGCAAAAAGCAATGGCGGGAGCCAGACATTTTGTGAAAACTCTGGGTGCAGTAGATAAGCCAAAGGGAAATGCAGAGAACTGCAAGTGCAGGGAACCTGCCCTGAAACGTAGTTATTTCCGGCATGATTCCCTGATAGGGATGTGGAGATAGGCCTCTTTTAGGTCTAGGGTGGCTAGCCAAGCATCCTTGGACAGCATGGGTAGCAGTTGCTGGAGGGTGAGCATTATGAATTTGGTATCACCAGGATGGTGTTTAGAATGGATAGATAGAGGATAGGGCGCCAGGTGCCCTCTTTTCTGGGTACCAGAAATAGTTTGGAGTAGAAACCTTGATCCATCTGTTCTGCAGGAACGTGCTCTATTGCCCTCAGAGAGCAAGGAAAGGACTGGCTTTTTTTTTGCCTCTGTCCACTTGTTTGGAGGTAGATCTGGGAACCCTTTTGGGGTTGGAAGAGAGTGGAAAGAAAATTTGTATCCCTGGGACACTATGTTGAGGACCCAGCGGTCGTTGGTAATGGTTGCCCAGGTGCTTGCTTGAAAGGAGAGTTTTCCCCCTTGGGGTAAGTGTAGGTGGGCAGAGGGAGGGGGATGGGGGAGGAGAGTCATTGCGAGATCTTACCATGAGGGGGTGTCTTTCGAACTCCCTGGTTTTGAAGTGGAGGAATTCCACTGTTTTGATCTCTTTATTCTCTGTGGCTGCTGTCTGGGGGGGGGGGGGGGTCTGAACTGACCCGGTCGGAGCAGGAAACGACCAGTGTTTGCAGGGGCAATGCCTGCTGAACCTTGGTGGCTAGACCAGTATGGAAATCCTTAACTGTCTGCATAGATTTAGCTTTTTCCTCCATCATTTTTAAGATCTCCTCTGCCTTAGTGCCAAATAAGTTACCTTTGTGAAAGGGTGCATCCAATAATTTAGATTTAACATGGTCTGGCAAGGGCTGTTCCTTAAGCCATGCGTGTCTTCTAAGGACAGAACCAGTGCCTGCTGCCCTGTAAGAAGCTTCTAGGGCATCAAAACCACAGTGTAAGGTATGCTTAGTCACTTGACTTGCAGAATGCATTAAATCTTGTAACTCTTTAGATTCTGCACAAGCAGGAAAGGAAGGCACTTTTTGAGGAGTTCCACAGTAGGTTGCTGAAATTTTAGCATATGGAACTGGCAATTTAGTGTTCCGATAGCAAGAGTAGCAGAGGTGTTTACTTTTTTTCTAGCACTAGGGAATCCCTATCGAAGGGGGTGGGATTCTTAGTAGAGATTGCTTTAATTCCTTTAGGCCCTTGAGAAATTACCTCAGGATCAGCAGTAGGGTTTTTGAAAATAAATTTGTGAGAGTCAGGGACTCTGCAATACCTGTCAGGTTTTCTGGGTGCAGGAGGGAGGGTATGAGGAGCCAAACTGGTTTCCAGGAAAACATCATCCACAACATCCAGAACTGGGGGAATGGCCAGGGGTCTATGTTGTGGAAGATCCAAGAATTCTCAGAGTCTTTTTTTAGACGGAGGGTAGTCTTGACATTCCCAATGGAAATGCTCCCTTAAGGTATGAAAGGTTTCCCCAAAGGAAAAGTCCTCGGGTGAAGAGGCTGAAGGAATGGATTCCTCTGCATCACAATCCTCATAAGGGGTTTGCAGGTCTTCATATTCAGATGCATCAGAGTCAGACTCCTGTTCAAACAAAACTACTGGGGACAAATCTATTTTCCTTTTGGAAGGGGTAGCTTGGCTTCCCCTAATGCGCATGATATGGTCTTCCTCCATTTTAACCATTTGAGACTGAGGCAAGGAAGCAGGTGCCCGAGATTGTGTCGTAGGTTTCTTAGGTGTGGTTCATACCCTGGGCCTTAGAAACTTGGTAGTTTGTAGTTTTCAAAAGAACGGTAGATGCAAAAGAAGTCAGTTTGTGTCAAGAATCCGTAGTGACAAGTACTTCCTCGTACGTCGGTACCTGCTCAGTGGCTCCGGACCCATCCAAGGTAGAGACGACCGCAGGATCTTTAGTCGAAGAGTTTTGTGGTACACCTGACTCAAAGGGCCTCAGTAGTGGCCTGCGAATCCACAGAAGTGGGCATCAGGGGCTGCAAAAGCAAGTCACTGAGGACCAGAGAACCGACGACTAGCTTAACGGAAGCATCGTCAGTAGGTTTGGACCTGTGCGGTCTGCCTCTGTCTTTATCCTTACGTTTTTACAGAAGATCTGCTGTTGGTTGGCTTACCGAAGCCATATCGGAATTAGAGGACTGTAAGTGAAAATATCTAGCTACAATAAGGGCCTGACGATGTATTCAGTGCTATAAGGCAAGGCAGTCAACGTCATTACATCAGTTTTTCTTGCCCTAACCTGTCAGAAGCACAAGGAAATAAGGAAAAGTGGTCCTGGTGGCCAAAAGCCACCGTGGGAAGCTTATTTCCCCCTAGTGTAAGATGCTATATGGGGGATGGAAACCAGGACTGTAACAGTGAATACACTAACATCTACATTTATGTTAAGTGTAGACAACTGTACTATGTTTGTGTTTCACTGTTGCAATCATCACCTGTGGGAGGATTCCCAAAGCTGAGGAGAAGGGTAGAAGGAAAGGTTAGAGTCCTAGGCATGGGTCAGAAGCCCCTGCAGCACTGCAAAGGCAAACCCTGCCCTAGACTTAGAAAAAAAGAGGTAGGTGGTAATGCTTTGTAAGGGTATGGACAGAGGTCCAGGTGGCAGCTTCTAAGATGTCCCTGGTGGGGACTCCTCTAAGGAAGGCTGTGGAAGTGGGAGGCTGCTCTAGTGGAATGGGTACAGATAAGCTTGGAGGGGTTTCCCCATGTAGTATGTAGCAAAAATGGACAGTGCGATATCCATTTGGAAATGGGCTTCCCTCTGCCCCAGGGGCAAAGCTGACAAGAAGCTGGTCTGTTTTTCTGAAAGGTTTAGTACAGTCCAGATAGTATACAAGTTGTCTATGCATGTCTTGCGAGTGTAGAATCTTTTCCCTTTGTTTTGAGGGTTGGTAAAGAAGGTGGGTAGGTGTATGGCCTTGGTTGAGGGTCACATCAGATACCACCTTGGGCATAAAGCAGGGGATAGTCCTCAGGAAGACCCTGTCTGCATGGAAAATGATGAAGGGCTCAACAGCCATGAGAGCCTGAAGCTCTGATACCCTTCTGGCTGAGGTGATAGCTAGTAGGAAGGCAGTCTTCCAGGAGAGGTATTTCAATTCTGTAGAAGCAGCAGGTTCGAAAGGAGGTAAGGTTAGTTTTTCTAGAACACAATTCAGGTCCCAGGGTGGCGTGGGAGGCCTACTGGGAGGTCTGATATTAGAAGCCCCTCTAAGGAAATGCTTAATCAAAGAAGAGAGAAGAGGGGTGGGTCTGAACTGAAATGGGCAGAAATGGCTAAGGCATGGATTTTAATAGAAGAGAAAGAGAGACCACTTTGGAGCAACTTGGCTAGGTAATCCAAGATAAGGAGGATGGAAAGATGGGAGGTACTGGCCCCTTTGGACTGGCTCCAGAACCAGAATCTTTTCCATTATTTCCATTTTCCTGGGTATCATTTTTTGGTGCTCAGCCTTCTGTGATGATGTCTAGGACCCGTTTGCTTAACAGGGACTCCTTGTTAGCTTTTAAAGGTATAAGCCATGCTTACAGACTCTCAATTTTTCAGAATGGCTTTTAAGGTATAAACCATGCTGAACGATTGAGAGTCTAAGTCTGGGTGCAGTATCTTCCCCCTCCCATGGGTCAAGAGGTCTGAGATCAGGGGAAGCTGCTTGGAGGGCTGTAAGGTCAGGCTGTGCAGTAAGGGGTACCAATGCCGTCTGGGCTAATCTGGAGCAATGAGGATTAGGTGGTCTGCCAGGGTGTTGTTGACCCCTGGAAGGTATTGGGCAATTAGGTGTAGACCCATGAGAGGTGGCTGCAAGCCAGAGGCTCATGGCTAACCTGCACAGGGGGAGAAGGATTGGGCCCCCCCCATTTGTTGATATACCACATTACTGTGGTGTTTTCTGTTTTTATAAGAACCCTTGGCCTGAGATGGGGTTTGAAAGATATCAGAGCCTTTTATACTGCCATCATTTCTTTCTGATTGATGTGCAAGTGAAGTTGCTGGGCATCCCAAAGACCTTGGGTGCACCTGCCTGCTAGGTGAGCACCCCAAGCAATGTCTGAGGCGTCAGTGGTGATGGTTTGGCCGGTAGGGCAGAGGATGAGGGAAGACCTTTGCTCCTGGTACAGCCTTCTGCCCACCAGAGAAACTCGGCCCTTATATATGGGAATCAGAGGGAGAGAGGTCTCTAGGGACTGAGAGTGCTGGCACCAAAGGTTGTTTTGATACCACTGAAGTTTCCTCATGTGAAGCCTGGCCAGAGGAATAATAAGGATCCAAGATGCCATGTATCCCCAGTGCTTGCAGGAACTTCATCGCAGTGAGGTGACTTCTGGAAGCCAGCTGGGTAAAGTAGAGAGGCAGGAAGCTCTGCTTTTCTGGAGATAGGAAGGCCATTTGGGATGCTGCGTCTAGCACAGCTCCCAAGAAAATGATCTTCCTGGTGGGGTTTTGCTTTGATTTCTTCTTGTCGATGGTGAACCCTGGGGAAGTTGGGAGTGATTTGACAAAGAGAACGTCTTGGGGCAGCTTTTCTTTGTACTCTGCCTAAACTAGGCAGTCATCCAGGTATGGGTAAATCTGTTTATTTCTTTGTCTGCAGAATGCTATGGCCGAGGCCAAGTATTTTGTGAATACTCTGGGTGCAGTAGATAAGCCAAAGGGCAGTGCAGAAAACAAAGTGTTGTGTGCCTGCTCTGAAGCCCAGGAATTTCCTGCATGATTCCCTGATGGGGATGTGGAGGTAGGCATCTTTTAGGTCTAGGGTCACTAGACAGGCATTTTTTTGTTAGCATAGGCAGCAGCTGCTGCAAAGTTAGCATTCTGAACCTGGGGACCACCAGGGAAGTGTTCAGAATGGAGAGGTCCAGGATGGGGCGCAAAGTGCCCTCTTTTCTGGGAATAAGGAATAGTCTAGAATAAAATCCTTTGCCTGTTTGATCTGAAGGGATAGTTTCTACTGCCCCCTGGGATATGTGACTTTGTACCTATTTCAATGCCTCTGCCCACTGATTTGGAGGTACGTCCGGGTACCCTTTTGGAATTGGAAGTTCGCTGAAAGAGAATTTGTATCCCTGAAAAATTATCTTTAAGACCCACTAGTCCTTTGTTACAGAAAGCCAATTGTCTTTGAAGAGGGAGATCCTTCCTCCTAGTTTCTGATGAGTGAAGGAAGGAAGAAGGAGGAGGGGAAGTCACTGTGTTTGCCATACAAGGGTGGCTTATAACTCCCTGCCTTTGACATGGAAGTGAACCATTGTTTGCTTCTCTGCTGACCCTGGGATAGGGGTCTGGATGGTCTGTCCCTGCGGGGCTTACCTTGGCCCTGTCTGCTAGGTGCAGGGAAGGCCCAGTGCTTAGAAAAAGTTTCTGCTGAACCTGGGAGGTTGTACCTGAAAAGAAATCTTTTACTGTTTGCATAGATTTTGCTTAGTCTTCCATCTTTTTAAGCACCTCTTCTGCTTTTTCCCCAAACAAGCGCTCCTTATCTAGGAGTGCATCAATAAGTTTAGACTTAACATGATCAGGGAGAGGTTATTCCTTCAGCCATGCATGTCTCCTAATAACAGATCCTGTCACTGCTGCCCTGCTAGAGGCTTCTATGGCATCATAACCACATTATGAGTGTCTGGTCACTTGACAAGCAGAGTACAGTAAAACTGCTAACTCTTGAATTGGCACAGTCAGGAAAGGTCGCAATTTTCTGCTTTAATAGTTCCAAAGTGTGTTGCTGATATTTTAACATATGGAACTGAGTGCTCTGATAGCTAAGGTTGCAGAGGTGTATACTTTTTTATGCCATCTGTCCAGAGCTCTGGAGTCCTTGCCAGAAGGAAGAGGATTCTTGGCCAAACTACTCTTAGCTACTTTTGGTCCCTGTATAATGATCTCTGGGTCTTCAGCAGGATTTCTGTACAGGTATTTGTGAGAATCCGGTACTCTGTAGTACCTGTCAGGTTTACTGGGAGCAGGAGGGAGGGTGTCAGGGGGCCAAGTTGGACTCATGGAAAACATCATCCACCACTTCTAAAAGGGTCTATATAATATCATCGAACGCTTAAAAAAGCGAACGCTGATTGAACGACCAAATTTAAGCGAAAGCTTACAATCTCGAACTATCAGATCAGCGATTTTTTTTCCCGGGGGGGGGGGGGTCGCTGATCCAAAACACATGCACACAACACAAGCGCACCAAACAAACAGAAATCCACACACATACACCTAAAATCTGATACCTAACCCTACACTAAACTATGCACACACTACTAACTACCCACTTACCTTAACCCAAACCCTAACCCTAAGGTCCGTCACTATCACACACTCACCTCACCCGCTCCCTAACCCTAACTCACTTAAATCCGCCCTAACCCTCATGTCCACTCAATCGCACACACACCTAACCAGAGCCCTAACCCTAACTCACCTAAATCACCCTAACACTCTCATCCACACAATCGCACACTTACCTGAATCCGACCGGTAACTTTCCACCATAACACTGAAAATACCGAAGCAACAGAAACGGACAACCAAATTCTTTCCCTAGGAAAAAATTTGAGTTTCTGCTGCTTCGATATTTTACAGTTTCGCGAAAATAAGTTAGATCAATCAGCGTTCGCTTTTTTAAGCGTTCGAGGATATAATATAGACCCTCCTAAAAGGAGGGGGGGCAGGGGTCTGTGGTGGGGCAGGTCCAGAAACTCTCCAAACCTTTTCTTAGACTGTGGGAAGTCCTGGGATTTCCACTGGAAAGATTCCTTGAAGTAGTGAAGGGTTTACCCAAAGGAAAGGTCCTCTGAAGGGGAGGCAGAAGGGATGGATTCCTCTGCATCTGAATCCTTATAAGCAGTTAAGGGATGCTGTTTCCTCTTCAAAAACTGAATAGTCAGATTCCTCAGAATCCTGTTCTGTCAATTTCTGGAGAAGGGTGCCTTTTCCTTTTAGAAGTTGTGGCCTGACTACCCCGGATAAGGGCGAGGAGATACTCTGCCATTTTCAGCATTTGTGCTTGGGGTGATGGAGCAGTATAAAGATGGTGGCTAGAAGCAGATTTCCTTGGACTGGCCTGGCTTCTAGGCCTGAGAGAATCCGTTGGTCTGACAGAAACAGTAGTCGGAAGAGAAGACGTCTGTTTCTGTCTAGATTCGGTAGTGTGAAAGGCCTCCTCGGAAGCCAGTGCCTGCGTCGCGGCTCCGGACCAAACCGAGGCAGAGACAGCCAAAGTCTCGGAAGACGAAGATTTCTGCGGCATACCGGACTCCGAAAAGGTCTTCGTAGAGGCCTACGTAGATATCGAATCGGGCATCAGGTGCTGCGAAAGCACTTCACTGAATTCTGGAGAACTGACTACCTGCTTAGCGGTAGCGTCGTCGGAAGGCTTAGCCTTGTGTGGTCTGTTTCCATCTTTACCTCTACGTTTTTTCGGAATGTCCACAGATTGATGGATGCCATATCGGAATGCGAAGACGGAACATGAAAACAGTCTACAAAAAGAGCTCTACGGCGAATGGCTCTCACATTAAAGAGGGCACAGAACCGGCAACGGGGGACGTCGTGGTCTGGGCCTAAACAAGTGATGCAGTAGGAATGGAAGTCTCTGTGTTGGATCTGCTTTCCACAAGTGAGACAATTCTTAACTTTTTTGGACATCTGTTAATGCAAGAAAAAAGGATCCCAAATGGGGTACTTCTGTCTAGATGTTTTCTGCTGAAAATTCAACTTCTGGTAGCGACCAACCGGCACTTATGCGAACTGCTTCTGCTACAGGCTCCACGGCAAGAAAGACTAATGTAATGATGCCAGCTGCCTTGCTTTATAGCACGGACCTGATGTCAGACTACAGGCGACTGCAGCCGATGCAAAAAAACATGGACTCTGGTATTCGGGCCAGCTGAGGGCTACCACAGCAGGGATAATCCACAGGTGAGGACTGCAACAGCGAAACATGAAGAACATCATTCCTCTCCATGGGAAGGAAAAACATCCGTTTCCTAGGCCTTTCTGCAAAATGTCCTTCAGCATAACTTCCTTTGCTTTCTGTTGTGAATGGAGGCAAATGTATCTGGAAGTCCCCAGTACAACATCTATTCATGGGGTCTGTCCTGAATCTACTCGGGTAGATGCCACAGTGATCTGCTCTTATGGGATACAAGTAGCCTGAAGGAATAGATTGTGCTGATCTGCAACTTCCCAGGCTACTGTGGCTACTCTGCACAGTGGGTAAGAGCTGGTTCTCCCTTGGTTGTTTCTACACCAAATCAAAGTGGTATTTTTCGCAATAACTAGAAAGGATCATAGACTCCATAAATAAATCTAGGTCTTAAAAGTATTTAAGGTAATCATTTCCTTGAGTTATGTGATTTTTTTCTTAAGCTGAAAGGCCCAAACCCCTTGTATTTAATTTCCTTGGATACTGCACTCCATGCACACTCTTAAGTACGTGTTGTTGGAGATGGAAAAGGGAATGGGGAGTGGAAGTTCTTTTAGCTATATATACAGACAGAACCAAGTGCACATTCTGAAAACATCAACCACTATGGTTTCTGACCAAGAGAGATGTGGATTAAAGACGGTGCTCAAGTTTGCTCTTAGAAGCTTCATTTTATTCTCCAGTGCTTCAAAGCTAGATTTTTTTAACACATGGATAGCTAATCAAAAGACCTGAAATCTCAGATTTAAATGCTGCTCCAGCTATATTCTTCTTTAAAGTATCAAAGTGCTGATATTTTTTCTACAACAGTTAGAGTGCTTACATAACTCAATTTCTTTCCCGGTCAGAAAAAATGTAAATTTGGTTGGATTAATAAGATGGATTTCTGAAATGGCTGACCGATAACATGGCTTAACAAGAAAATCTAGTACTGCAGACACTAACTTTAGATATTAAGGGGGGAAAAATCTATTCATGACCATAATTTACATTTTGCAGAAACTCACTTTGCTGGTTTGGACAAAAAATGTCTATTAAGTTTAAGGTAAGTCCCCAAACACATTTCTTACATTAGTGTTAAAGAAATAGTCACTAGACTTCCTATTCAGATAGTCATTTCACACGAAGTTCCAATACATTGCAATAATCAACAGAATTATTTACCAAAAAAGCAACTGTTCATGATGATGAATATGAGCATAAGACTAGAACAAGATTCAAAAGTTGAGGGTGTGTAAGTGTAAAACAAAAGTATCTACATTGTGCATCTGACTCAAAGAATAGTTGCGCAAAATCTTACCGCAATCATAGATGTCATTCTCTTTACTGCTGCAGTATTCTTAACTTGAGGGATCTCCCATCTGAAGGTGACCAGACGTTGGCCAGTATACAAGTTTTATACTACTGTGGGGTACACAGGACATCGAACATAGGCCATAAAAGCAATGTACGCATGTAGCATCCTGGGAACTAAATGCCACAGGAGGAATGCCAGACCAAGGATGTAGTGGGTCAGTACATACAAGCAGAAAGTACAGTTGTGTGCACTTACCATAAAGGTAGATGTTAAAGTGTAGTCACTGTTGCAGTCATTACATTTGGGCTATCAGCCTGCAGCCAGCCTGAATATCAAAGTCTTGGATTCCTGTGTCGGATGCTGTCTCTTCTTCCATGACGTCAGGGGTATATACACATGCAGCCAACGCCACTGCATCAGTTTTTCTTGCTCCAGATGTCAGGTGCCCCCACAATGGGAAGCAATTATATGATATGCTACACCTCCATCAAAAGGCAAATACACCAGAATGCTTAAAACAAGAAGCAAAGGTAGAGCCAAGAGAAGTCAGGGGGTGGAGGAAGGGTAACCAGGACTGCAACAGTGAATATACTCCAACATCTACATTTATGGTAAGTGTACACAACTGTACTATGTTCTTCGTGTTTCACTGTTGCAGTCATTATATTTGGGTTGATTCCCAAAGCTAAGGAAGGGAGGAGGAAGTTAAAGAGCATTAAGACCAGCTATTAAGCCCTGCAAGACTGCAGTGGCAAAACCAGCTCTGGGGTTAGAAAAAAATGGGCATGTGGTTAATGCTTGGTGAAGGTATGTACCGAGCTCTACGTAGCAGCTTCTAGGATGTCCCTGGTAGGGACTCCTCTGAGAAAAGCTGTAGAGGTAGATGCAGCACTGGTGGAATGTGGTCTTATCCCCTGTGGGGTAGGTTTTCCATGGTACTTATAGCAAAAATGAATGGAATGGGCTATCCATTTAGAAATGGTTTGCTTTGAAATGGCCTTCCCCTCTGCCCCTGCAGCAAAGCCAACTAGCAGCTGTTCAAATTTTCTGAGAGGCTTAGTCCTGTCCAAATAACATCCAAGTTGTCTGTGCATATCCACGGAGTGCAATATTCATTCCTTTGTTTTGTGGATAAGTGAAAAAAGTAGGCAAATGAATGGACTGATTTAGGGCCACACTAGACACCACCTTGGGCATAAAGGAAGGATTGGTCCTGAGGGAAACCCTGTCTGCATGGAATATAATGAAGGGCTCCACTGCCATGAGGGCCTGTAATTCAGACACTCTTCTTGTTGAAGTGATGGCTAGAAGGAAGGCTGTTTTCCAAGAAAGGAATTTCAACTCTGCAGTTGCAGCTGGTTCAAATGGAGGGAGAGTGAGCTTTCCCAGTACAAAGGTCCCAGGCTGGAGTAGGGGTTCGCCTGGGGGGGGGGGTCTTAAATTTTTAGTCCGTCTGAGGAATTGCTTTAGCAGGGGGTGAGAGAAGAGGGGAGGTTCACTATTATAATGTGCTGAAATGGCAGAGGATGAATTTTAATTGACGAGAAGGATAAGCCCTTCTGTTAAGTACTGAAGAATATGAGGCAAGCTGGGCGCCATAGTACCCATACCCTGGGTCTAGCTCCAGGAACAGTATCTTTTCCACTTTTCAGCATAGGATTTTCTAGTACTAGGTCTCCTTGCTTCCAGAATGACCTTGAGCACCTGCTTATTGAGGGATGCTATGAAGAGTTCAAGGAATTAGCCAGGCTGCAAAGTTCAGGGTTTGAAGCTGAGGGTGCAGAATCTGGCCCGTCTGCTGGTACAGCAGGGAAGGTGTCCAAGGTAGGTGCCATGGATCCAGCAGCATAATGCTGCGCAAGAGGGGGTACCAGTGCTGGCAAGGCCAGTCTGGTGCAATAAGAATTATCCTTGGTTTGTCCTATTTGATCTTTAGCAGAACCTTCGAGAGGAGAGGTAGAGGGGGAAAGGCATAAACCGAGAGGCTTTCCCTAGTAAAGGACAGGGCATCCACTCTTTAAGCTCGACTGTGGGGAGTCCTTGTGCAGAATTTGTCCAATTGGTAGTTCTGGGGGGAGGCAAACAGTTCCATCTCTAGAGTCCCTCATTTGTTCCTCAAGAGGTTGAATATTTTTGGTTCCAGTTTCCATTCATGTAGGTCCATGAAATTTCTGCTTAGGTCGTCTGCCAGTGAATTCAACTTGCCTGGCAGGAATTGAGCTTGTAGGTGCACTTGGTAGCTCAAGGCTGTGTTCCACGGAGCCATGGCTAGTCTGCAGAGAGGGTACGAGTGGGTTCCCCCCCTGCTTGTTTATGTACCACATAACTGTGGTGTTGTCTGTCTTTAGCAATAATTGTCCTGGAAGGATGTGGTCCTTGAAAGCAGTCAGGGAATTCTGTACAGCTAACATTTCTTTTTGGTTGATATGCAGGTGCACTGACTCTTGTTCCATTTGCCCTGAATGCTCTTCCCTGCCAAGTGAGCCCCCCCATGCACAGTCTGATGCGTCTGTAGTCAGGGTTTGGGCGGCAGGGGGTAGATTAAAAGGAAGCCCCTTGAGGTGGCAGGCCTCTGCCCTCCAAAGGAACTCTGTCTTTATACAAGGAATGATAGGAATCACTGATTCCAGGTCCTGAGAAAGTTGACACCATAGGCTTTTTAGATACCATTGTAGTTTCCTCATATGCAGTCTTGCATATGGAATTAGTAGAATGCAAGAGGCCATGAACCCCAGAGCTTGCAAAACTTTCCTTGCAGATAGCTGGGTCTTTGTGGCCAGACGTAGGCTGTCAAACTTGTTTCTCTGGCGTGAGGTAAACCATCTAGGAAGTTGTGTTCAAGCTTGCTCCTAGGAATACAATCTGTTGGCAGGGTACCAGATGAGATTTCTTTTCATTTATGGTGTACCACAGTGAGGTTAGAAGTTTCTTTACAAATGCCAGATGTTTTAATAGCAAGTCCTGGCTTTATGCCGGACTTAGACCATCGTCCAGGTATGGGTATATTTCAATATTTCTCTGTCTGCAAAATGCAATGGCTGGAGCTAGACACTTTGTGAATACCCTGGGAGCAGTAGATAAGCCAATGGGAAGTGCATGGAGCCTGCTCTGAACCGTAAGTATTTCCTGCAAGATTCCCTTACTGGAATGTGCAGGTAAGCTTCCTTTAAGTCTAAGGTTGCCAACCAGGCATCTTTGCCTAGCATAGGAAGCAGCTGTTGAAGTGTTAGCATTTTGAATTTTAGGATTACCAGAAGATGTTTAGAATAGAGAGGTCCAGGATAGGACGCCAGGAGCGGTCTTTGCTGGGTACCAAGGAGTAAAAACCTTGTCCCCCTACTGCTGGGACAGGTTGAATAGCCCTGATACTTAGAGAAAAAACCTGCCGTTGAGCCTCTGCCCACTGATTTAGGGCTAAGTTTGGCCAACCATTTGGGGTTGGTAAGGTGTGGAAGTGGAATCTGTATCCTTGGAAGACTATATTTAAAACCCATTTGTCCTGGGTAATGAGTTCCCAGTTTTTTTGCATGGAGGGCGAGCTTTCCTCCTAAGGGAGCAGGCAGTTGAGCAGGGCTTGGAAGGGTTAAGGTTAAGTCATTGTGACATTTTTCCATAGGGAGGTGTCTTACTACTTCCAGCTTTGGAAGTTGGAGCCCATCAATGCTTAGGCCTGTGTGTAGCCCGAGACTGTAATCTAGGTGGTCTGCTGTTCCTGGGTTGAGGAGACAGGAAAGGACAAATTCTTAGAAGGCTAATGCCTACTAAATCTGGGAGGCTGTACTTGCAGGAAATCTTTAACAGTTTGCATAGATTTAGCTTTTTCCTCATCTTTTTAAGGACTTATTCTGCTTTGTTGCCAAACAGGCGGTCTTGGTTTAAGGGAGCATCCAGTAATTTAGCTTTAACATGATCTAGCAAGTTTTGCTCCTCAAGTCAAGCATGCATTCTAAGTACAGACCCAGTGACAGCAGCCCTGCAAGATGCTTCTAAAGAGTCAAAACCACATTGCAAAGTATGTTCACCAACTTGTTCAGCAGAATGCATCAACTCCTGCAATTCTTTGTGTTCAGCAGAGTCAGTTCAGGTATCAACATCATTTTCTGTTTAAGTAATCCCATAACATGCTGCTGGTACTTCAACATATGAAACTGGCAATTTAAAGCCCTAATGGCTAAAGTGGCAGAAGTGTATACCTTCTTACCCAATCTGTCCAGAGCTCTAGCATCTCTATCAGAAGGGGTAGGATTTTTGGCAGTAGTAGCCTTAATGCCCTTTGGTTTTTGGGAAATGGTCTCTGGATCCACAGTAGGATTCTTGAAGAGGAATGTACGAGAGTCAGGTATTCTGTAATACCTGTCAGGTTTTCTGGGAGCTGGAGGTAAAGTGTCTGGGGACAGGCTCGATTCCAAGAAGGCATCATTACAATGTCCAGAACAGGAGGGATAGCTAAAGGCCTGTGTTGAGTAAGAAATCCCCAAGCCACTTTTTGGAGTAAGAGTAATCTTGACTTTCTCCAGAGGAAATGCTCCCTAAGAGAGAGTGTGCAAGGTTTCATCAAAAGAAAAATCTTCTGGAGGGGAAGCAGATGGAATGGAATTCTCTGCATCAGAATCTCCATAGGTAGATAAGGGCAGATCCTGGTAATCAGAAGACACAATCAGAATCCTGATCAGAAAAATCGGAAGGAAAATCAGTTCTAGGTCTCAGAGGGGGAAGGTTGGCTTCCCCTAATTAAAGTAATATGGTCTTCAGCTATTCTAAGCATTTGTTTTTTTAGGCATATGGGCCTGACCATGCGGGTTGGACGTTGGTTTTCTAGGCGTGGGTCGAGTTTAGGCCTGGATGAAGAAGATGGCATCTGTTTAATATGCAAATATGTAGGCCTGAATACACCCTTAGAAGCCAGTGCCTGCACAGCAGCTCCGGACCCATCCAAGGTAGAGACATCCGCAGGTTCCATAGTCGAAGAAGCATCTCATGGCATATATCAGACTCAGAATGGGTCGCAGTAGAGGCCAGCGAATCTGAAGCAGTGGGTATCAGGGGCAGCAAAAGCACCTGAGTACCGGCGACTAGCTTAATGGAAGCATCGTCGGCAGTTTTGGACCTATGCGGTCCGTCTCTGTCTTACTTTTTTGTAATGTCTGTAGTCAGATGGCTTACCGAAGCCATTTCTGGATAATTATACAGAGTACCAAAATAATTTGCCGCAAAAACAATGACGAATAGTTCGGGGGTTGAATAAAGCACAAAACCGACAGCGAGGGACGTCGTGGTCTGGGCCTAAGCAAGGAATGCAGTACAAATGAAAATCTTTATGAGGTATTTGCTTTCCACAAGTAAGACAATTGTTAACTTTTACTGACATCGGTTAAGAGCAAGAAAAAGGATCCCCAACGGGGTACTTAGCTTTTTTGAAGACTTCGGATCTGAAACTCAAAAACGAAAAATTCAGAAGTCGGACGACCAGCACTTCCGAACTGCTTCTGCTTTGGGCACCACACTGTAAGAAAGACTGATGTAATGGCTTCGGCTACATGTTTTATACCCCTGACGTTATGGAAGAAGACAGCATCCAACGCAGGAATCCAAGACCTTGGATATTCAGGCCGGCTGAGGGCTACCTGCAGGCAGATAACCCATATGCAATGACTGCAACAGTGAAACACGAAGAAAATCAATAGTCCAAAGGGGAAGGAGGGAGGGACAGAATACTGCAACAGTGAAGAGAAGGACATCTATAGCTATGGTAAGATTTTACACAACTATATGTCCTTCTATTCACTTGCTGCAGTATTCTTAACCCGAGGAAAAGTGCCAAAGTTCAAGGAAGGAGCAGAGAAATGTTAAAGCCATGTAAAATGGCTTTGGCAAAGCTAGCTCTGGAAATGCCACCCAGTTTGTAGTGCTTGGTAAAAGTATGGATAGAAGACCAGCTGGCTGCTTCAAGGATGGCATTATCTAGGCCCTTGAAGAATACCTTAGAGGAAGCCACAGCCCTGGTAGACTGGGCTTTCATGGGTGAAAGTAGATTCTTTCCACAGGATGTGTAACAAAGCCAAATAGTCTTTGAAATTCAAGAAGAAATGGTCTGCTTGGAAATGGGTAAACCCAGAGCCCTGGGATGAAAGTTCACAAATAGTTGATCAGATTTCCTGACAGCTTTAGTCTTGTCCGGATAAAACCTTAGTTGTCCGTGTTCATCTAAGGAGGGTATTACCGTCTCACTGTGGTTTTGTGGAGAAGGGAAGAATGTAGGTAATTGGATGGACTAGTTATGGGATAGATCATTAACCACTTTTGGCATAAGGGAAGTATTTGTTCTCAAGGATGTTCTCAAGGATACTCTATCCTTATGAAATACCAAGAAGGGGGGCACCACCATAAGGGCTTGGAGTGTCAACATCCTTCTGGCTGAGGTCAAGGCCACTGGTAAAACAGTTTTCTAAGAGCAATGTTTGAGGGAGGCTGACTATGCATGCTCAAAACTGAGCTGGGACAGTTTTTCTTCGACAAAATTAAAGGTCCCGAGGAGGAGGAATAGGTTTCCGGGGAGGCCTAATGTGAAGGGCGTCTTTAAGGAACTGTTTCACCTCAATCTGGATGCTAGATGAGGAGAAAGAGGCAGACATGCAGAAACAGCCAACGTGTGCTTTTACAGGGGAGTAAGCCAAGCCAGCAGACTGCAATTTACACAAGTAAGACTGAACCCACTGGGATTCCCATTGCCAGTGGGTCTTGGTTCTTAGACACCATAGTGAAATTCTCTTCCACTTGAAACCGCAAGATTTTCTTATATTTGGTTTTCTGGCCTCTTGCAAAACCCTGAGCACATCCTCTGAGAATAGGTGTATGAAGGGGATTAGAATCCTATCACCCAGTGTCAGCTGTAAGATTTATATAATCTTTTGACAGGTGTAGGTCAACTCTATGGGGGTAACTTGTGGTGCTGGCCCTTGACTAAATGTAGTAGGTTAGCCAATGTTTTGGCTAAAAAGGAGTCACCACCAAGATTTCTGGTTGGTTTGTTGAATCTTCAACAGGACCTTTGGTATCAGAGGAAGGGGGGGGGAATGCATACAGAAACATCCCGTTCCAAGAGAAGAGGAGGGCATCTACTTTCCAAACCAGAGGACTTGGGGACTTCGGCACAAAGTTTTGGAAGCAGTCTGTTCGGGTAGAGGCAAATAAATCAATACGAGGAATACCCCACTGGTGGACTATATCCAAGAACATGTCCCTGTGCTTTCCCAGACCCCGTGATGCTTTCCAAGACTCCCTTCTTTTGTCAGGAAAGGGCTGCCTTTGTTGCGAGGATAGGGGAGCGAACTCCTAGACTTCTATTGTCTCTTGCCTCCTCTAGAAGACTTACTGGTGGGGTAACTAAGAGTGGCTATCGACGAAAACAGGCTTTGAAAGGAAATTCCTGAGACCTGGGCACAGGGGAAGCCAGGACAAGTTTCAACTCCTTGAGTTCCTCATTTTTTTTTTTTTTTTTTGTAGAGACAAATAAGGAGGCTGTGGCTGCCTTACCAAATAAGGCTAATTATCTAGCTGTGCATCCCTAAGCACAGATCTGAAGTCATCCTGGAGGGCCTGCACACTGTTAGCACCCCTCCAGCCAGGAAAATCTAAGAACTAAACCAGTAGCAGCTGTCCTGGCACAAGTCTCCACAGCATCATAGCTGCATTTAATGGAATGTTTGGCTATCTGGGAAGAAGCTCCACGATAGACAGAGCCAAGGCTTTTCCATTAGAGTCTGAAAGATCTGCAATGACAGTGAATGCCTAAGACAAAAGCTCTAAGGAGTACTTTGTCATATGTGTCTGCTAATTAATGGCCCTGAAAGGCAAGGTGGCTGACGTACAGGTCTTTTTACCCAGTCTCTCTAGGGTTCTATTCTTTGTCTAATGAAAGAAGATTAGAGGAAGGAAGCATCCTAGAAGGTTTGTCTGCAGCTAGAGAAATAACTGCTGGGTCTGCAGCAGAGCACTTGAAGAGGAATTTATAATCCTCAGGGACTTTGTAGAAGTGGTTTGGCTTCTTGGGGACT
This sequence comes from Protopterus annectens, assembly GCF_019279795.1. Lineage (NCBI taxonomy): Eukaryota > Metazoa > Chordata > Ceratodontiformes > Protopteridae > Protopterus > Protopterus annectens. The sequence continues at coordinate 619,134,221 of NC_056748.1, read as the reverse complement.
GGGGCCTGGGAGTCTGAAGTTTGTAAAGCACTGTAAAAAGCATCCAGAAATGCAGGCTACACATAAGGAACTGCACTGGGGTAAGGGACATCACCTAGTAGTAGTTTATATAATCTTTTCTGGACTTCAGAAATTTGGGAAGTATCCCATTTGAAATGTTCTCCCATTTTCAACAAAGTTTCACCAAAAGATATCTCCTCCACTGGGGAGTGAGCACCTACCGACTCCTATTCAGGGGAAACACTCTGGGGAGGGGGAGATTTACATGGAATAATCCAGAGATTCCTCTTCCTCAGAGAAAAAAAAAAAAAAAAAAAATCAGATGAGTCATTGCCCCCAATTCTTTTCTGAGAAGGTTGGGAAGTAGTTGTAGGAGCAGGTTGAGAGAAATGCAGTTTGAGTGCAAAGAAGGCCTGAAATAAACTCTGAGAAAAGGGCTGCCAATCTGAAGGGGCATCTCTTAGCAGACAAAACTAGCCTGTGCAATGTCAAGAGGACCAGATGAAGGCCTACATTCAAATGTATCAGACTAACTTTTCTTGTTTGGGTGTGAGGTATCCCCCCCCCCCCAAAGGACCCTCGTAGTTTCGAGGATAGGTTCCTTCATGATATCCTGGTCAGATGTCTGTTCTACCTCCACAGACATGCTCGGAGCTGAAGTCAAGGCACCTTCAAAACTGAGCTTGGCTTGTGAATCCACACCTGAAGTCAGACGAACCTCCAGGTTGACATGCACCTTGAGAGAAAAGTCAGATGTCAGAGGTGCAGCAGGAGACACAGGCTAAGGTTTCTTAGCCTTCTTCACAGGCTCTGCGTCAGACCCCGAGGTACCCTCCATATGCTTAGCTTGTAGCTTAAACTGTTTGTTCTCTAAATATATAGCAACAGAGAAAAGCCTGTCTTTGGAACGAAGGACTGGCAAATGCTACAAGACTTGTGGTCGTGATTAGGGCCTAAACAAAAGAGACACTGAGAATGGCTGTCTTTATGTGGAATTTGCCCTTCTTGGATGACATAACCAAAACAGTAGCAAGAGACAAAATTCTCCAATGGGGCAATTATCTGGCAAACAGCTGAATTTGCCAGCTTTGAAATGATCAGTCAGAATGGTGTTCTGACTGTCAGAAAAAAAATTCTGAGGATATTACTTGCGTACGTCACTTTTATGCCCTACATCTGACAGCAGCCTATATGGGCGTCCCACGTACCCTACAGTAGTATAAGACTTTTGTATACTGGCCGACTTCAGGTTGCCTTCAGGCAGGAGATGCTTCAGGTTAAGAATACCGCAGCAAGTGAATAGAAGGGCATCAGCCTATCTGTACAAAAAATCATTTTAAGAACAAAAATAAACTTTAATAGTAGGAGCACATGAAGCAGCTACAGTCATTCACTTTTTAAACACATTATTACACTGACCTATTACATAGGTCTCTCAAAATAACAGCAAAGTTAGCTTCAGATTTACAGAAAAGATAAAAATACATGTCTCTTATGTGGGATTAGAATAGACAAGTTCCACAAGAAACAAAGAAAATGTAGTACACACATCTTTTCCAAATGTAATGAATGAATGAATAGTTGATGAAACAACTACAGAAAAGGCTGAAGTGTAGTCTATGTAACATTAGTGAAATAATAACTTCGTACCAGAGGACCCCCTACACACACACACACACACACACACACACACACACACACACACACACACACACACACACACACACACACACACACACACTACCCAGCCCATTTCTCTCCCACTTCACGTCTGGAAAGGAACATAAACATTTAAACCAAGACCTTAAAATTCACTAATATGGAACAAACCACTCCATGAAATACACAGATCTAAAAATATATGTCAGCAGCCAATGGAAAGCTTTCAGGCTTTCATTTGTTACTTTACCCACCAACATTAAGACAGCCCCAAATACACACCCAAGAGACAGCACACTTAACAGTGCCAGCCTTCCTTTCATAGGATTAACATCTCACCTGAACTATAATGTCATCACAGTAAAAGTAATGGCTTTCGGCTTTTCCCGGTTAGGGGTCGCCACAGCAGAACAGCGGTCCGCTTATGATTGGCAGTAGATTTTTACGGTGCTAAGGTGCCAGCCCAACCTTCAATGAAGGCACACCCATTCCCGCATGGACCTAGCTGCATGTCTTTAAACGTCACTCAACAGTGGGGAGGACATGCAGACTCCACTAAAGTTATATAGCAGGTAAATTATTTTCAAGAGATATAGGGAAGACCGAAGTTTTTCTTCAGATGGGATAGCAACAGCATGGGAAAAAGAAAAGTACAAAAAAAGAAACTGATATGGTTACGTTGTATGAATTATATAGAGGAGCTGACAAAGGTTAAACATACTGCAGAACAAGAGAAATTTCACAGAACAAGATGATGAGCAACTGCAGTGTGCCAAACAGAAAATATGGAAGTATTTGGATAATATGCATGACTTTAGAAAGATTGCTGTTAAACAACTTTACAACCTCAGAGCACAAAAACTTTAGCAGGACTTAGACAACAGAACCTATGACAAGAATAACTACAGATTCTATACAGGCATTACAGATACTTCAGAAATTTTATGAAAATTTGTATAATGCAAAGGAATGCAGAAAATAAGAAAGTGCACAACTGGAAATATTTATGGAAAACAATTATGCCAAGGTTAGAGGAAGATGAGGCTAAGCAACTGATAGCCAAGATATGAAGCAATTATACATTACCATTTTAATCTCAATCTGTAGGGATATTTCCAGGAACAGACGGGGAAGGAATGGCAAACTTTAGGACATGAAAGAAAAACAAAAGGAGACAAAGCATAATTGCATGTCATTGACAAGTAGCCTAAGAACATATAAGGAGTTAGCATGACCCCACATCTATGATCACAGAACAGCCAGAATAAAACCACTGTAAGCCAAATACACAAAGGTTCATTTAGTTAGGAAGTAGTATACAGCAAGACTTACCAATATCATTACTACAGCAGTCCAATCAGGGTAACTGTTTCAACAAAAATCCTGGCATAGGACATCAAACAGGCAAACAAACAAACATTGCTTCTATTCAAGCTTCTTCAAGTCGCTTTGAATTTAACCGCTAACGAGAAGTTTTTGTGAATCAACAAAATCAATATATTGTTTCTAGTTACAATGCACACCTGTCATTTCTTGGAGCTTTTCTCCACAGGCTGCTGCAGAAAATGGGCACTGTACCCAGCTGAACTTTCCTGGTAAACAAAAATAAATACTACACAACTTTTGATTTTGCATTGTAAATGAAATGCATGCAGGAAAAGTCACTTAAAACAGGACTTGTCTGCGAATTAAAAATTCGTAAAATGAAGACAGTTTGGGTCTGAGTTTTATGCTCTAAAGACAGTCAGATAAAAATGTTACCTTATAATCTTTCCAACTTAAAGGCTTCTCTTTCTTAGCACTTTTTAAAATTGAAGCAGTCACTTGAAAGGTAAGCATTCTAACATAATCCATAGTGGTGGCTGCTGAGCAAAGTACGAAGGGCTGTGTACTGGTCCAATGAGGAGTCTTTAAATCTCTGTTGTTTAGCGAGTGTACAGAATGACAAATAAAACCAGTCTGAAGCATTGTTTTTAGGAAGCTAAATTATTACTATTACTACAAAAGAAGTCTTCCAAATTTAACAGTCTAATGTATTTATGTTGAAAAATACCTTCCAAAGTAGTCGCATCAAAGTTTTAAAAATATGATTTTAAAGATTCTCCCAAATGATATGCTGGATATTTAGCTCTCACAACTGATCATTTAATGATGGAATGCTACAGAAATGTGAGGGCTTCCTTCAGCTCTAAAACAGAAAGACTGCAATTGGATCAGATTCTGGTTAATAAAGACGGTCTGGTTCTACTCATCAGTTATTTTACGCTCTGCATCATTGTCCAGCACATTAAGTGAAACTGTAACTTCAAACAGCTGAGACTATGTATTCATTTTTGCAAAGAGACTGAATCCAAGTTCACAACAGAGTATTAGTGATCTGGCCCTGAGATAGTACAGTTAAAACAAAATATTTTGATAGAAACTGCACACAGTACTAAAAAAGACTGCTGATCTAGTTATGACAAAAAATTGGATTATATAATCAAATAAATCTACTTAAAAAAAAAAAAGAATAAATGCAAAAATGCTTTTCCGAGGATCGTGTAATTATTCTCCAAGAAGAAAATTTAATTACTTTCTTATACTGGCTAGGCATCATTCCCCAAGAAGAAAATTTAAGAACAAACTTATACTGCTGTCTCACTACCGGACAAAGTTCAGAATCTACTTCATATAATTTCTTTAAAAAGAAGGCAGCTACATAACGTTTTTCTACTTCAGATTCTTGTTAGAGAGGCAATGACAAATCAAACAAGATAAAATGCTACTGAACCAGATTAAAGTGGGCAGTAATGCAGAATACTGGACCTTGCTAGTGATCTGTACAAATCTCAAAATAATAGAGAGGAACCAGAGCTACGTATCAAAATAACACAGGAAAAGTATTCTGACAAGCTGGTGTTTCAGTAGCCTAGAGAACTGGTAAGGGCAAGTATAAGCTGCCAAAAAATAATAAATCTTTTTAGGAGATTGGAGGAGAGGTAGCTTCTATGATAGACAAGTGCCAACACTCTAGACCATGTGTTACTAATATGATAAAACTTGACAATTTATTAGTACAACACTGGAGGAAGTGGGTTATTTTATTTTCCCAGTCAGAACTTTATAAATGTGGTCGAACAGTAACACTGATTTCCAGAAATGTCTGATCATATGAAAATGCCTGTATACCAGCCTTTCCAAGTCATCCCCTGAAGTGGCACCTCCATATACCGTTGTCCACTGACTCCGCTTTAATTCCCCACACCTAATGAAATTTGCAATTTGCCTGCATTTTTGTTATTAATTCTGTAAAATTAAAAAAATGCTAGAATGCATCTTCCTTAAAAATGAAGACATCTAATCTATTCTAACTAACTGGCCATAAATGTCTCAAAGCACTAATCAAATTAGAGGTATGTGCTTTACTAACTACAATTGTAGTTCTATGCATGTTTGTTATATTAATTTTTTATAGCTTATTAATCACATTACCTTGTGACAATAAAAGAAAAAACTGCAGAGAAAAAGAGAGAGAAGGAAATGATGCGGCAGTTACCGAGCAACATAGTTTTCTCACATTACCACTCTACTGCTAATCTGGACCATCTATTGCCAAAGGTCCAGTGGTGTCTCATTATAGCCTTAACTTACACATTCTGTTTTTACTAAATGTACAATACAGAAGAGAATCCAGTGACGGTGTTTCCTACAACTGGTTCAGTACAGATGATAAAAACAAGAAGAATTAGTGTGTAAAAAGGTGACTCAGCTTATCCCAAATGCTGACATTTTCATTATGTACATTTTCAAATCTGAAGCTGAAGCTGGGGGAAGCAGTATTAGGATAAACATGCAAATGGAAATTACTGGTTACCTTGCTATAAAAACAATACACGTGGAAGTAGACCGCTCAAAACCTCAATGACAAAGGATATGCACATTTGAAAATTACATCAAATCTAGCCAAAAAATATTCACATCTGTATGCATCTACTATTTCTTGCAACAAAAATAGTTGGAAGATACTAAAAAAGGTATATTCCATACATGCTGCAGAAAATGTCTGATATGCTGTTGTACATCCTGGCAATTTCAGTTCGGTGCTGATATAGGGCACAACATGAAATACTGCATTTCCTGCAAACATTACTTAATGTAATAAACAGAGGCACACTTACATCTCGATAAGGCCAGAGAATGATGATACCCACAAGCAACCTGTAGAACACATACCTGAGACAAACTTTTAATGCGCCTGTAGATTAAAAGAAAAAGAAAAAAATTAAACTGCATACAAATATAGTCAAAACTGCAACACCCTGCCAAAACACCGCAAACCTTACCATTAAATACATAAATCAAAATTATGCTAATTATTACTATTAGTAGTACACACACAAACACACACACACCCCCGTAAAGCCATTTTTGTTACTAAACATGATGCATTTTTTTTCCCCAGCCAGATGCATTAAGGTTTTTTCTCTTTCAGAACTAATAGCTCTGTGGAACATGAGGGATGAAATCTGAATGGGGAGATGGAGGTTTTACTTGGAAGAAACCCACCAATGAGTTTATAAATAGATCTAGATATAAAAATGGATATGAAACAGCTTGGATGCTGAAAAATAAACTACTTGGATTTAGAGTAAAGTTCAGCTTTGTTACTCATACCTTCACATGCAAGCCAAGGTAAAGGCACAAACTTTGGAAATATCAGCAAAGGAACACAGCCGGTCCCAAGTATAGCTAAAAAATGAAGTACGTAATGAAGTGTTCCTAATATCAGAGAAAAGACCACATCTATGAAGCACTCGCATTGTTAGAGAGGCTATGCTGTTAATAGTGACTTACAATGAGGGGTTTAATCAAAGATAAAAATCACATGTGAAAGTTTGGCATGACTGCTCCTAATGTAGTAATGACCTTTAAGTTAGCAGACACCATTACTGCATGTAGCAAGGCCAAACAGAGTGACTCTGCAATATGAAACTTGCTGTAAGTGCATTTTGTAAGGCAACAGTGGCTGCACCAACAGCAAAACGGATTTAAGTAAAACAAGCTTTTACTTCCAAAGAGAGGTATAGTGCCCAGCCAAGGGAACATTTCTCCTGGCTGTAATCCTGTGGGTCTCTTGCAAGCGCCTCACAAAAGCCTTTGATCTAAATTC
>NC_056748.1:619022275-619126910 GCF_019279795.1 Protopterus annectens | reverse complement strand
TCCACACTTGCTCCCTCACAAAAAAATCAACTGAAATTAAGTGGAGGCATCCACCCAAATGCAGGCTCTAGTTCAACACACCAAATATCACAAATACCACCCAATTCCCTAATCACCACCCTAAGACCTAACACCCCTAATATTCTTATCAATATGAATTTATGTAGTCTAGTAAATTCTACATGCATCTCTCTCACTATACACTGCTGATATAGCTATCTTAACTGAAACCTGGTTAAAGCCCCATATCAAAGACAATGAAATCCTTCCTCTTGGCTACAACATCTACAGAAATGAGGTGGAGCATGGCAATTATTTCCAAAGATGCACTAAAACTCCAAAGAATCCAATCCAACCCCCACCCTTAAATAACAGTGAAATACTAACCTGTCGACTGGAAATCAACACAAACATGCACATAACCATAATCTCAGTCTACATCCCTCCTGGCAACCTATCCACAAAAGACCTACTCTCATGGTCATCCTCTTCATTTCAACTGGAGACCATAACCATGGGAGACTGCAATACAGATTGGTATACCTGCTTCACAGACAATCCATCTAACCACACAAATCTCTATAGATACACCCAAATTATAAACTCCTCTACCAGTACAGATAAGAACAGTGGGAGACAGTTTATTGGCTAAGGTCCAGTCGAGAATGCACTATCAGGTTGTCTCATAGACAGCCTAAGTGACCACTCACCCACCTTTCTACTCAAACACAGAACCAGCCTCCCAAAATCCATATTATACAGATAGAATAAAAGCAATAAACACTTTTCAGCAACCACCTTTATTGCTCTACTGCAGCACTGTGACTGGTCTCCATTATCACTCCTCCAACTAGAATCTGTTGTGGAATACTTTAATACTAAATTCCTAGAGATTCTTAACACTGCAGCTCCTGTCAGAAAGGTTCGGGTAAAATCCCACTACACTTCATGGCGGTCTAAAAAAACTAAACACTCAAGGACAGATAAAGCATGGCTCCACTACCCACAACTGTAAAAGTTTGTTTTTTGTTATCTAAAAAGAAAGCCACATATCAAAAAAACACTTGCACTCAAATACAACAAATTCACCACAATAATCCCCAAACATTTAGGGGCAGTATCAAAAATTCTCAAACCTGGTCACTAACTCCATCCCCCACCTTCACCACCAAAGATAGCTTAGCCACACAATTCAACTCCTCCTTTACAGGCTCGATCCTCTCTCTATTAAAACAATAGAAATACCACCAATCTATCTATACCTCCCTCGACCACATGTACTACTTCTAACTTCTCTCTTAAGCCCATGCAAACTTCTTCCTTAAGAAAATTACTAAAACTAAAACCCACAATGCTCGCAAATGATCAACTACTCAACACATACCTCCAGATAGGATAGGCAATGTCAGCTGCTATCTCTCTACTGATCAACAGATCAGAGAACAGTATGTCCCTAAACTCTGGAAAACTTCCTACATCATTCCTCTGCACAAGGGAGGTTTCTCAATGGATTTTTTCAACTACAGACCAATAGCCATTCTCTCACCATTGTCAAAAATCCTAAAAAATGCATCCATTCCCAGCTTATGGACAACCTTACCTGTAATATTCTAGTAATGAACCCCCAGCATGGCTTTAAGCCTAAGCATAGTACCACAACTGCCCTATTAAGCTTCACTAACACTTAGCAAGCTATAAAAATGGCAGGCAACAAGTTGCCTGTCTTCTTAGACATGTCCAAGGCATTCGGCATGGTATCTCATCAAAAGCTCCTCAATGAGCTAGCAGCATTAAACCTCTCTTGGTTTCACAGCTATCTCAGACTGGCAACAAGCTGTGAAATGGCAAAATGCCTTATCATCATGTTTACCCATCCCAGTTGGTATTCCTCAAAGATAAGCTTAGGGCCACTCCTCTTCCCAATCTTCACCAATAAATTACATACAGGTACCAACTAGGCAACCATAATCCAATATGCAGACGACTCAACCCTAATTTACGCTGCTCCCTTTCACAACTTCAGAAAATAACTTAAAAATCCTTCTCAAACATAGAAACTTACCAGTCCAAGGGTTCTAAGGGTCACTATTGATATTAACTTAAGATTTGATAAGCATATTGCACTAGTCATCAGAGACCCATATCAAACTTGGCTCATTCTGTAGGGCCAAGTAGTTCCTAACTCACTCCACCAGGGCACCACTGCAAGAACCTATCTTCTCTCCTCCTTGCTACAAGTCTCTCCAATTTTTTCTAAAGCTCAGAAAAACAGACCTTGATAGACTGGAGGCATGCTACTGCCAAATTCGCCAAAAGCTCAACATATAGATCCCACCACTGGAGAGCACTTAACTAAGCCGGCCTCATACCATCATCAACAAACATGAAAACTGCCCAGCCCTATTCAAACCACAGGACCCTTAGATCCACTGACAAATCCCTACTAAAAGTCACTGAATCAAATAATAGCTATGGTGACTCCCTATATTCCAACCAAGTCTCCAAGGCCTAGAACTCCATCCCCCAGAAAAAAGTCTTACCACCACCAACCCAGCCAAGTTCAAACAACTTCTCAGGATCCACCTAATGGCTGGCATTTCTTATGTACTTCCCCTGGCTAAACTAAGCAAAACTAAGCAAATACTCCCACCACTCACCTCTTCTCATCTCCACTTATTCCCCACACTCTCCATTCTACCCTTTTTTCCACCTAACTCTTCTGAAATACCCTCCACACACAGGTTTCCCTGTGCTGCCTCCTCAGCTACCACTCCCTCCCTCTCCCTGTTCTGCCTCCTCAGCTACCTCTCTCCCTCCCCTCCCTGTATTTGAAATCTCCATCAACATTTGTCTCTACTCTCGGTTAATACCTCGTACTCTCAAACTATCTCTGCTCTTAAAATAGAAGTTATGTTCTTACCATAACGTTCCATGTTAGTTGTCTTCTTCTCGCCTTCTTCTTGCTGGATGGGTTCGGAGCCGACCTCGGCTCCGACTCGGCCACTCTAAAAGCTCGAGAGTTGGTTCCACCGGCTCGAGGCTCCCCTTATATCCCACAATGCTAGGCGAGAGTTACCTCAGATCTCGTTTGTAAGCTAACCCCAGCTTAAAATAGTAACAGTATAACTGTAAAACAGAGTCCACCTCTAACAGGAAGAAAGAAGGGTGACCTACATCCTGAACCAGGAAATATGCATGATAGCATATGTCTAAGAAAGAGGTGGTAGAAAGAGAGGTCACAATCACAACTCCTCTAGGTCTGTCCAGGCCAGGGGGAAGGAGGGTGGGACGCAAGAAGAAGGCGAGAAGACAACTAACATGGAACGTTATGGTAAGAACATAACTTCTATATGTTAAGTTGTCTATCTCGCCTTCATTCTTGCTGGATGGGACAGCGTCCCTAGCACCTTGTCCCGGGTGGCCTAACGGAACAGACTCCTGAGAACAGTGGAACCAAAGTTAGCTCTATGCCTAGAAGCTAAATCCAACTTATGAGAAATGAAAGTGTGAGGAGTAGCCCAAGTAGCCGCTGCACAAATGGTGTCGATAGGCAGTCTGTCTTGGAAGGCTAAAGAAGTAGCCAAAGCTCTGGTGGAATGAGCCTTAGGTTTATCAGGCAGCTTTTGATGTCTAATTTCATATACAAGGGAAATCAAAGATGTTAGCCATCTGGATAATGATACCTTTGAAACTGAAAGTCCCTTTCTGCTTTCATAGGAGACAAACAGCTGATCAGATTTTCTGAACTGTTTTGTTCTATCCAAGTAGTACCTCAATTGACGGTGAACATCCAGGCAGTGTAATTTTTGTTCAGACCTATTGGAGTATTCTGGAAAAAAGACAGGTAGATCAATGCTTTGATTTAGATTTGACGAAACCACCTTAGGCAAAAAGGACGGGTTAGTTCGTAAGGATACTCTGTCCTTATGAAACAAAAGATAAGGAGGACGACAGCTGAGTGCTTGAAGCTCTGAAACTCTTCTAGCTGATGTAATAGCTACTAGAAAAAGAGTCTTCCATGATAATAATTTTAAAGAACAGGAGACTGCAGGTTCGAAAGGGGGAAGAATCAAAGAAGCAAGAACTAAATTTAGGTCCCAAGGAGAAGGAGGATTTCTTATAGGAGGTCTGAGAAGAAAAACTCCTTTCAAAAAGGCTTTGCAAAGCTTGTGGGACATTAAGGCAGATTCAGAAATACCCACAAGAAAATTAGAAATAGCTGCCAATTGAACTTTAAGTGTAGAGGGAGATGAACCTGCATGGAAGAGTTCAGCTAGAAAATCAAGGACTAATTGGATGGAAGCAGTGAAAGGGTCTATGTCCTTTCCTTGAGCCCAATATGTGAAGCGTTTCCACTTGCTCAAATAAATCTTCCGAGTGGAAGATTTATGGGAAGCTATCAAAATATCTCTAACAGAGTGAGATAATTGAGGAAGCCTGGCTAAGGTTGGAACTGGAGGAACCAAGCAGTGAGGTTCAGAGAGGGGAGGGAGCGATGAAACTGACCCGACTGATGGATCAAAAGATCTGGAACTAGGTCCAGATTCCACGGTCGCTCCAAAAGAAAACTATGTAGAAAGGGGAACCACACTTGTCGAGGCCAGTAAGGAGCAATGAGGATCAATGAGGCCTTCTGAGCGATAGCTTTCTGTATCACTTGAGAGATCAGTGGGAAGGGAGGAAATGCATACAGAAGTCCCCGGGGCCAAACTTGGACTAGAGCGTCTCTGCTGGGTTGGCCTGGTAAAGGGAATAGGGTGAAATAATCTCTGCACTTGCTGTTTTGGGGAGTAGCAAAAAGATCGCAGCAAGGCTGACCCCACTTGAGAAAAATTTCTCTCACTACAGAGTCTTTCAGAGACCACTCGTGAGGCATGAGTATGGCTCTGCTCAACTTGTCCGCAATTTGATTGGACTTTCCGGGGATGTGCGTTGCTATCAGAAACCGCTGTGAAGAAATCGCCCATTGCCACAGTCTGAGTGCTTCTCGACACAGGGGGTATGACCTGGTTCCGCCTTGTCTGTTGATGTACCACACTACAGACATATTGTCTGTTTGGATTGCAATCGTTCCCAAGGGAAGAGAGTCTTGAAGGTCTTGCAACGCTAAAAGCACTGCTCTCATCTCCAGAACATTTATGTGCAAGTGGCATTCGTTTGGTTGCCATGTGCCCTGGACCGTCCTGCCCTGATAATGCCCCCCCCACCCGATCAGGGAGGCATCCGTTGTCAGAGTAGCAACCGGAGGAGGTGGAACAAAGGGTCTTCCCAACAAGAGCTGAGGGGAAGACATCCACCACATGAGATGATTTTTGCGCTTGCGTGATCATAATGGTGTGAGACATTGGAAGTTGCTGGTATGACCATTGAGTAAAGAGCATCCATTGAAGGATCCATGTGGAATCTGGCTAATGGAAGCAGAGGTATGGCGCTGCCATAATTCCCAACACTTTCAGAACTAACCTGGCTTTGATTCTGTTGTTGTTGAAAAGGAGTGATACCAGTTTGTGAATGTCTGTTATTCTTTGATGTGTTAGTCTTGCAGACATGTTTACTGTATCTAGATTTGCGCCTATGTAGGTAATAGTACAACAAGGCGACAAAACAGACTTTTCGCAATTTATTGAAATACCCAGCTTTTGACAAACGCGAAAAGTGTAATCTCTGGCCATCAGAAGGAGATGCTTGGTGGGAGCTGTGAGGAGCCAGTCGTCCAAATATGGAAACACCTGGAATCCTTGTCGTCTCAGGTGAGAAGCTACCACTGCCATGCATTTGGTAAACACCCGGGGGGCAGTGGTGAGACCAAAGGGCAGGGCCCTGAACTGAAAATGACTGGTTCCCAGCCTGAAGCGGAGGAATCTTCTGGAGCGTCTGTTCATTTTTATGTGATAGTACGCATCCCGAAGGTCTATAGAGCACATCCAGTTTCCTTTGCCCAAAAGGGGAAGGATGGATTGCAGCGTGACCATCCGAAATCTTGTTTTCTTGACTGATCTGTTCAAGACACTGAGATCCAAAATTGGTCTCCAGTCCCGTTTTCTTTGGAACTAAAAAGAACCTTGAGTAGATTCCGGATCCTTCTGGTCTGCTGGAACTGGCTGAATTGCTCTTTTTGCAAGCAGTTTTGAAATCTCCAAAACCGCTAGATCCCTTTGAGCGGTGGAACATCTGGAAGGGATTTTTGACTGATTTGGAATGCGAAGAAAGGGGATAGAATAGCCTTCGGAAATGATGGACTGTACCCATTTGTCTCGAGTCAGGGATAGCCAGGCTTCTGGGTACAGTGACAATCTTCCCCAGACTGCCTCGAAGATGGGCAGTCGGGCAACACCTCAGGGATGCTGAAAGGGCTTGTCAGGAAGGCTTCCGATTGCCCTGGTTCTGCGGACCCCCTGCCCCTAGGGCGACATCTACCATTGTTATTCCGCCTCTGCCTCTGGCGGGAAACGACTCTGTCGTCAGGCGAAGTCCCTTGAGATTGTTTACGGAACCACATCTTTTCCACCTTTCTGGCCTTTGGGGTAAGGCCTAGAAGGAGTAGAAAACGGACTCCGGCGGCAGAAAGGGTCTTGCCATCAGTTTCGCACCTAGTCAAGGTTTCTTTCACTTGAGGACCAAAGAGGGATGATCCATCAAACGGGAGTTAGTGAAAGACGTCTTGAAGGGTCCGCAAAATTGCATAGCCGCATCCAGGCATGCCTACGTAAGGCCACACCTGTCCCTGCGGCTCTCCTCGCCCATCAGCCGCATGAAAGAAGGCATGGAGGAGTTGGTTATGGAGTTAAGGGTAGCCAGCTGCGTGTTCATCTTATCTTGGAAACCCGCAGCTGTAGGGTCCTTTAACATTTCACTCGCTTCCTTGATCAAGTCCCTTTGAAGACGAGTAAAATGGCACAGGTAGTTCAGCGAACGCATGGTAAATGTCGCTGACGAGAACATCCGCTTCCCGTACCTGTCCATGGACCTAGATTCCTTGTTAGGTGGATGGACAGGTACTGAAGGATCAGCTAGCTCCTTCTTGGTGGCAGCAGCTACCACCACAGCATCCACAGAAACTCCTTTTGTTAAGAACTGTTTGTCTGCTGGTGCTGTTATGAACTTGGAGGGTCTCCTGGGAGTGGGGTCCACTGAATCAGGAGCCGTCCATGCCTTCTTAGCAACCACCTGCATGAGGGGTCAAGGGGGACACCCAGGAGGTGGAAGGACGAGAGCCAAACGCCTCAAGATACACAGATTCGTCCTCCGAAGGGTTGAGGGCTGGCCAATTTCCCCTCTGTTTCAGGATCTCCAGAATGTCTGCAAATGAGACATCTTCAGAAGGGGAACGGGGAACCCTCAGAATCATCCAAATCTGTGTCTGGCGTGATGGACTCAGGTGAGTCAATGTGTTTCCTCTTACACTTCCTCTTCGAGGGGCTCTTCTGCCAAATCAGGAGAGGCCTCGGAAGAGGATGAAATCCCACAGGGGTTCCTGAGGAGCTGGCTCTCTGCGGTCCGGGATGAGGGAGTGAGTCGACTTAACCTGAGGCACCGTGAGGGAGGGGCGGACGGAGCCGACTGTGGAGTAGAGCCAGGCTCTAACACACTCCGCATGACCTCGAATGCACCCCTGTCAGGCAGAGCCAGAGGTCCCGCTCCGAGAAGCTAAGAACCCCTCGGCACCGACAGTGATGGCTCCGAGGCCGATGTCGGAGCCGAACTCACCAGCGCCGAAGCACCGAGAGGGAGAGGGGTCGGACAAGGGTCCGATGCCACTCACCCCTCGAGCCGACGAGGAAGTCCGCGCCAAGATTCTTCCAAGGAAGAAAGCGGAGCCGAAGACAATTGTATCGGCTCCGACGCTATCACAGTCTCGGTTCCGGCGACCCGGCTCCGAGCTCAAGAGAGTCGAAGGAGGAATATGTTGATGGACCGGGCAGGCATCGACTGATGAGTCGGGCTCTGAAGCATCTGGGCCAGTGCCTCGGACTTAAGAAGTCGACTCACTACCCTCTGAAGGTCATGATCCGACAGCCTCGATGACCTAGAGGAGTGAGATCTTTGGCTCCGTTCAGACAGCAGGAGATCCTGGAGCCGAATGAACGGAGCCAAGAGATGGTGACCTGGACCTCTTCCTAGTTGTCGGCTCCGAAGGTCTGGTCGGAGCCGACACGGAATCTTTACCTCGGCTCCGGACGAGGCTGAGGGAGCCACAGAAACTGTGGACTGAGACTTATCGGCTCCAGCCGGAGCCGATGAAGGCAGAGGTTGAGAAACCTTAGGTCTCGGCTCAGTTGTCGGAGCCGAAGACCTAGATGCCTTAGAGGGCTTCCCTGTTGAAACAGATAGGGAATCCTCTGGCTTGAGTAAGCCTCTTAATATCAATTTATTTTTTCTTTCCTGCAGGACCCTGGGGCTGAAGCCATGGCACACAGCACAGGAGTCCTGCAGGTGCAAAACCCAGACAGTAGACACAAGAAGTGTGAGCGTCTGTCAGAGACATTTTCTGACAGCACGCATCACACTTCTTGAATCCGGAGACCTTTGCTTCTTTAGACATTTTTAAACAGGTGTAACAAACACACACACAAACACACTAATTACACCCTGTCAAGTTAAATTATAATAAAACCCACTAGCTAGGATTTTAAAATAATACACACACACTCCACTAGGGAAGAGAAAAGGCCTGTAGGCCCAAGGGAAGAACCTAAAGTTCTTGAGGGAAAAAATGGAAATTTTTTAGAAGGGGATAAAACTTTCTCTAAACTAAGGGAAATAAGTAAAAATATTAAAATTAAAGGGGTTTAGATAGACTAAATTACACAAGAAAAAGTCACTTACCAAGAACCGGTAGAAAACCAACCTCGAAGCTGTAGCGGCAAACGAGATCTGAGGTAACTCTCGCCTAGCATTGTGGGATATAAGGGGAGCCTCGAGCCGGTGGAACCAACTCTCGAGCTTTTAGAGTGGCCGAGTCGGCTCCGAACCCATCCAGCAAGAATGAAGGCGAGATAGACAACTTGAAAGAAATAAGCCAGCAACTGGTGGACAATTCAATATGGTAGTTTATTAATAAGCTACCAGAAATGCATGAAAACTCACAAACATACCGGTTTCGGCCCAAATTCAATATGGCCTTCTTCAGTGTATAGATGTAGAGTTCATTATGCAGTTCTTTTAAATACACATCAGAAAAAGCTGATTGGTTGAATATAAAATACCAAGCTCATTAATATTAATCAGTCATGCAAACATACATATAAAATCAGATACACAGATATTAAGTATATGTCAATCAAATATTGCATATCAGAATATCATATCAAAATTGAATGTGTTAGGTATGTGATGTATGTAGTATAATATAATATAATGTGTTAGACCAGATATATTTATAGATATTCATTCAAACCTGGACTAAATAGTGCACCAAGTTTGGTGATCCATTTCTTTTCTTTCATATCAAGTTTTGTATGCCAGCCACATTTATTGGTTCTATCACCAATAATTTTATCAATAACTGTAAAATGAAATTTAGCCTTATTGTGTACAAGTGTGTGTTTGTATAATGCGTTGGATGATTTTTTACATCTAATGTCACTCAAATGTTCGGACACCCTTAGTTTAACTGATCGAGAGGTTTGCCCAACATAAAATGAGTGACAGGTACAGCTTGTCATATAGATGGCCCAATCAGTATTACAATTGGCAAAGAATTGAATATCAAAGACTTTATTACTGTTTCTGCTTGTGAATTCTTTGGTTTTTATCATGTGTTTACAGTTCACACAGTGACCACAAGGAAAAGAACCAATAAGTTTGTCCCCCAAGATAGTTGTTTGATAAGCCTGTGTTAAGGAGGATTCAAAATGATGCTTGTAATGATTAAAGTACCCTGCCAAGTTCTTTCCTTTGTGAAAGGAAAATGAACATTTGTTAGGAATAATTGCCTTAATTCTAGCATCTGCATCTAGTATATTCCAATTGTCCCTTATAATCTGAGTAAAGTTCTTAGTATTTCTTCCATATGTGGTTGTGAATCGCACTGTGTTAGTCTTGACTGGTTTCTTTTTATATTTCAAAAGATCTGATCTGTGTAAGCCTGAGGCATGCCTATGTGCCATTGTAACATATCCTGATTTGTAACCCTATCCTGAAATCTATTACACAAATCCTGAGCATGGTGATCAAAACTAGTATTGTCAGAACAATTGCGTCTGATTCTAATAAATTGAGACTTTGGAATATTTGTGGCGATATGTTTTGGATGAAAGCTGGAGGCATGGAGTACAGTGTTGTATTGGGGGAATTTTCTGAATACTTCCGTTTTTAAAGTATTATCCATGTTTCTTGTGATCAAAACATCCAAAATGTTATAGATTTTTGATCATGTGTAATGGTAAATTGTATTCCCCACTTATTATCATTCAAATAATCCATAAATTCTTGAAGAGATGAAATATCTGATCTCCATACCATCCAGCAATCATCCAAATATCTTCGCCAGATGTCAATGTCAGGTAGAAACCAATTATGAGTGTCATCATATATCATAATTTCTTCCACATAAGCCATGAATAGATCAGCATAAATGGGGGCAAAAGAGGCCCCCATTGCTGTTCCTCTGATCTGCAGAAAGCATTCATCATTATAGAAAAAGACATTTTTGGTCAACACATGCTCAGTTAAGTTCAATAGTAAAGTGTTGAATCCTGGCTGATACATGTTTGATCGATAGAGCCAGAATTCAATAGCATCTAATCCGGCCCAATGTGGAATATTGGTATATAAGGAGCATACATCTAGCATTACAAAGTATCCAATCTGAATCTAACTGCATATCATTAACAATGCCCAGGAATTCGGTGGTGTCCTGTATTCTTGACCTCACTAATCTTAGTAAAGGTTTCAAATGCATAGTTAGAAAGTCAGATAATGGCTCAGTTAATGAACCCATACCTGATACGATGGGCCTCCCCGGTGGATGCAAAAGATCTTTGTGTATTTTTGGTAGAAAGTAGATGTATGGTTTAATGGGGTCAGAGATTGTTAAATGGTTTAATGTTTTCATCGATATGATATCATTATCATAAGCAAAATGTAAGAAATCATCTATTTCTTTTTTAAATACAGGAGTAGGGTCCAGTGGCATTTTTGTATAATATCGCACATCATCTAATTGTTTATGTGCTTCCATATCATACTGAATCCAATCTAATACCACCACTGCCCCTCCCTTGTCTGCATTGATAATGACCAGATCCTTGTTTCTTGCTAGTTCTTCCAAACAAGATCTTTCAGCATCAGTGATATTATTAGCCATTGGTGAACAGTGATTGTACTGAAAATGTAATTCGTGAAGTACACTATGTAAAAATAAATTCACAGTTGGATGCATGGGTGGTGTGAACAGTGAAGTATGATATTTAAATGACTCTGTCTGTGACTGTTCAACATCTTTTGTATCCTGAAAAAATAATTTCAGATTAATTAGTCTACAAAATGAGAATAGATCTTGTGTGAAATTGTCCTCAGACACAAAAAAGCCTGGAATGAAAGATAATCCTTTATTTAACAATGAAATTTGGCCATCTGTGAGTACAGTGTTTGAAATATTATATACATTATTTATTTGTTGGTCAGTATTTCCATCAGATTTTGTAGACTTGTAATTTTTCTTGTGCTTCCTCCCTCCCCTCCTCCCTCCATGTGCCTTATGTGGAAGAAATTATGATATATGATGACACTCATAATTGGTTTCTACCTGACATTGACATCTGGCGAAGATATTTGGATGATTGCTGGATGGTATGGAGATCAGATATTTCATCTCTTCAAGAATTTATGGATTATTTGAATGATAATAAGTGGGGAATACAATTTACCATTACACATGATCAAAAATCTATAACATTTTTGGATGTTTTGATCACAAGAAACATGGATAATACTTTAAAAACGGAAGTATTCAGAAAATTCCCCCAATACAACACTATACTCCATGCCTCCAGCTTTCATCCAAAACATATCGCCACAAATATTCCAAAGTCTCAATTTATTAGAATCAGACGCAATTGTTCTGACAATACTAGTTTTGATCACCATGCTCAGGATTTGTGTAATAGATTTCAGGATAGGGGTTACAAATCAGGATATGTTACAATGGCACATAGGCATGCCTCAGGCTTACACAGATCAGATCTTTTGAAATATAAAAAGAAACCAGTCAAGACTAACACAGTGCGATTCACAACCACATATGGAAGAAATACTAAGAACTTTACTCAGATTATAAGGGACAATTGGAATATACTAGATGCAGATGCTAGAATTAAGGCAATTATTCCTAACAAATGTTCATTTTCCTTTCGCAAAGGAAAGAACTTGGCAGGGTACTTTAATCATTACAAGCATCATTTTGAATCCTCCTTAACACAGGCTTATCAAACAACTATCTTGGGGGACAAACTTATTGGTTCTTTTCCTTGTGGTCACTGTGTGAACTGTAAACACATGATAAAAACCAAAGAATTCACAAGCAGAAACAGTAGTAAAGTCTTTGATATTCAATTCTTTGCCAATTGTAATACTGATTGGGCCATCTATATGGCAAGCTGTACCTGTCACTCATTTTATGTTGGGCAAACCTCTCGATCAGTTAAACTAAGGGTGTCCGAACATTTGAGTGACATTAGATGTAAAAAATCATCCAACGCATTATACAAACACACACTTGTACACAATAAGGCTAAATTTCATTTTACAGTTATTGATAAAATTATTGGTGATAGAACCAATAAATGTGGCTGGCATACAAAACTTGATATGAAAGAAAAGAAATGGATCACCAAACTTGGTGCACTATTTAGTCCAGGTTTGAATGAATATCTATAAATATATCTGGTCTAACACATTATATTATATTATACTACATACATCACATACCTAACACATTCAATTTTGATATGATATTCTGATATGCAATATTTGATTGACATATACTTAATATCTGTGTATCTGATTTTGTATGTATGTTTGCATGACTGATTAATATTAATGAGCTTGGTATTTTATATTCAACCAATCAGCTTTTTCTGATGTGTATTTAAAAGAACTGCATAATGAACTCTACATCTATACACTGAAGAAGGCCATATTGAATTTGGGCCGAAACTGGTATGTTTGTGAGTTTTCATGCATTTCTGGTAGCTTATTAATAAACTACCATATTGAATTGTCCACCAGTTGCTGGCTTATTTCTTTCATTTGACAATTCCTTTTGCCGTGCAACTCCTTACGTGCAGGGGACACCATTGCAGTTACAGAGATAGACAACTTAACATCTCCTTTTTCCCTGTAAGTTATACCCGTTAAACTCTTACATACTGTACTAAACAGTGATATCATCAATTGTTACTAATTTTTTTCTGACGTAAATATATCTAAACCAACTCACCTGTATTTAACTTTATAACACAATAACTTCATACTGTATATATTGAACCTGAAACTTTATTCCTTTTTTTCTCTTTTGTACCGTAAACTACTGGTCTAGGTTTCTGATATTTTGCATTGTATTGTACTGCAAGTATGGCTTTTCTCCTTTGGCCTCCCCAGAAAATGGTCAACTAGCCCTGTCGGACTATTCTGGTAAAGAAATGTTAAATAAATAAATAAAAATAAATGTTGCCATGAAAAAGAACAAATTAAAGCAGAAATGTTCTTAGCTACAGTAGAAAAACAGCAATGCACTGCATACTTTAAACCTCAAGAAATGAAAAAAACAATTCTAGGTATAAGAAACTTGCAATTCAGAGAAAACATTACTTAGACACTGGTACTGAATCAAATAATGCATGAGAAGTGACCCTCAAAAGCAGTGAGGTTATCTTAGGTTGTATAAAGTCTCTTGTACATCTACAGTGGATATAAAAAGTGTACACACCCCTGATAAAATGACAGGTTTTTGTGATATAACAAAATGAGACCACAATATATAATTTCAAAACTTTTCCCACCTTTAATGTGACATATAAAGTACAGTTTTGAACCTACCATAAATGTAGATGTTAGAGTGCTAATACAGCTGCAGTAATCACAGATGGGTTTTTTGCCGTCAGGCGGGTCCTCGGTCGGCCGAATTCCAAAGTCTAGTTCCAGCGTCTGCTGTTGCTTTCTTTCCTGACGTCAGTGCGACAGGGGTAGATAAGACACAGCAGACACCATTTTCTTCAGTCTTTCTTGCCCCAGATGTCAGGTGCCCCCAGAAGGAAGGCAATACATAAATGATATATATAACCATGCAATGCAATATAATCAAAAATCAGTAGTTGCAAGCAAATACACCATAGAAGGATAACCCAATCAGGTTGTATGAGGAGGTGTTAACCACTAGACCTTTGCCAAGAGGGGAAGGAGGGAGGGAAACCTGTACTGCAGCTGTATTAGTACTCGAACATCTACATTTATGGTAGGTACAAAACTGTACTATGTTCATCGTGCATACAGCTGCAGTAATCACAGATGGGTAGAATCCCAAAGCTACGCACAGGGTGGTAGGCACTAGGTGGAACTGGGAGGAGCCAGAATGCCCTGCATCACAGCAGTGGCAAAACCTGCTCTAGTTTTGGAGTATAAAGGCAGGTGGTAGTGTTTTGTGAAGGTATGCACAGAACTCCAAGTGGCTGCCTCCAAAATATCTTTGGTAGGGACTCCTCTGAGGAAGGCTGTTGAGGTAGCTGTGGCCCTTGTGGAGTGGGATTCTGATGCCTGTAGGAACAGATTTGCCATGATAGGAGTAACAAAACCGTATGCAGTGGCCTATCCATTTTGAAATTGTCTGTTTGGAAATTGGCTTCCCTTGAGCTCCTACAGCATAGGACACAAAAAGTTGTTCTGATTTCCTGAAAGGCTTTGTCCTGTCCAAATAGTAACGTAGCTGTCTGTGGATGTCTAAGGAATGTAGCAGCCTTTCCCCTTTGTTTTGAGGATTGGGGTAAAAGGTAGGTAAGTGTATGGTCTGATTTAAAGCTACCCTGGATACTACCTTAGGCATAAATGACGGGTTGGTTCGTAGGGAAACCCTGTCCTGATAGAAGATGAGAAAGGGCTGCACAGCCATGAGGGCTTGTAGTTCCGAAACCCTATGAGCTGAGGTAATGGCCAGAAGGAAAGCTGTTTTCCAGGACAAATATTGCAAATCTGTTGAAGCAGCTGATTCAAAGGGAGGCAATGTTAAATTTTCTAGAATGTAATTAAGATCCCAGGCTGGTATTGGTTGTTTCCTTGGAGGTCTTATATTCTTAGCCCCTCTGAGGAACTGTCTTAAAAGTGGGTGAGAGAATAAGGGTGGATCAGTGTTGTAGTCTGCAGAAATGGCTGAAGCATGAATTTTGATGGAGGAAAATGAAAGTCCATTGTTCAACAGCTCAGCTAGATACTGTAATATCTGAGGCAAATTCAGTTTTCTAGGATCCTGGCCTTTTTTCTCATTCCAAGCGCAAAACCGTTTCCATTTTGCAGAGTAAGCCTTTCTAGTAGATGGCCTTCTGGCCTCCAAAATGACATCCTGCACCTCTTTGGAGAGTAGGGTCTGTTGTGGTTTTAAGGAATTTTCCATGCAGCCAGATTGAGTGTTTTCAGCTGACTGTGAAGAGTTTTGTAGCTGTGCTGAGTCAGTAGAAGAGGCATTAGAGGTAGGGTCCAGGGAGGAGTATGTGTCAGGCTCCTCAGGAGTGGGTACCAGTGTTGTCTTGGCCAGTCTGGAGCAATCAGTATCATCTTCGGTCTGTCTGCTCTTGCTTTCAAGAGCACCTTGGGCAGAAGAGGCAAAGCTGGGAAAGTGTAAACTGTCCATGCTGCCCAACTGAAAGAAAGGGCGTCCACTCTCCAGGCCTTTGGATGAAAGGTCCTTGAACAGAACTTTTTCAATTGAGGATTCCTGTGGGAGGCGAAGAGATCTATGTCTGGCCTTCCCCACGCTTGGATTATCTTTGTAAACACTTGCGGATGCAACTTCCATTCGTGTGGGTCTGTCATATTTCTGCTTAGATTGTCTGCCAGAGTGTTTTCCAATCCTGGCAAGTACTGTGCTTGAAGTTCGATTTGCCATTCCAGAGCCAAGTTCCAAAGTGACATGGCTAGCCTGCACAGGGGGTATGAATGTGTTCCTCCTTGTTTGTTTATGTACCACATTACTGTGGTGTTGTCTGTTCTTATCAATAATTGCCCTGGATGCAGGAGGTCCTTGAAAGCTGTAATTGCATTTATCACTGCTAGCATTTCTTTTTGATTGATGTGAAGGTGCTTTTCCTTTTGGGACCATTTGCCCTGAATGCACCTGTCTGTCATGTGCGCCCCCCAGGCCTAGTCTGAGGCGTCTGTTGTGATGACTTGATTTGCTTAAGGCTTGCAGAATGGAAGACCTGTGTTTGTTTGGCATGCTTGGGCCCACCATAGAAATTCCTTTTGCAAACATGGGATTATTGGTATTATTGTTTCCAAACTGTGGGCTGTGTTGAGACCATAGGTTTTTTAGGTACCACTGAAGTTTCCTCATATGCAACTTTGCACATGGGATTAAAAGAATGCAAGATGCCATGAAGCCCAGAGCCTGCAGGATTTTCCTTGCAGTGAGCCTGGTACAATTTGCTAGTATTTTGAAGTACTGAGTTAGTTGCCCCCGTTTTTCTGGTGTAAGATAGGCCATCTGGGTGTTTGTGTCCAAGTTGGCACCCAGGAAAGTTATTTTCCGAGTTGGCGTTAGCCTGGATTTCTCTTTGTTGACTGTGTATCCCAGGGAATTCAAAAACTGCGTTACATAAGCCAGATGTTCCAGCAGTATGTGCTTGCTGTCCGCTTGGATCAGGCAGTCATCCAAATAAGGGTAAATTTGTATCCCTTGAAGTCTGCAGTAGGCAATTACTGATGCCAGACATTTCGTGAATACTCTGGGCGCAGTAGATAAGCCAAAGGGCAATGCAGAGAATTGATAGTGGATTGAACCTGCAAGAAATCTGAGGTATCTTCTGCAGCTTTGTCTGATTGGGACATGCAGGTATGCCTCCTTGAGGTCCAATGTTACCAGCCAAAACTCCTTGCCCAGCATGGGAAGAAGCTGCTGTAATGTGAGCATCTTGAATTTTGGTACGAGTAGAAATGTGTTTAGGATGGATAAGTCCAAAATGGGTCTCCAGTCAGTTCCTTTCCTTGGTACCAGAAATAGTCTGGAATAAAAACCTTGACCTTGTTCGTGAGTAGGTACCTCTTAAACAGCTTTCATGTCCATAAGCTTTGAAATTTGTATTTGAGCCTCTGCCCTTTGATTGTGTGGCAGGTTCAGCATGCCTCTCATTTTTGGAAGAGTGTGAAAATTAAATCTGTAGCCTCTGTTTATAATGTCCAGGATCCATTTGTCTGTTGTGATAATATGCCAATTTCTTGTAAATAATGCCAGCTTTCCTCCCAAGGGTGCTAGCTGAGACTTGCTTGGCATGAAAAGGGGGAAGTCATTGGGTTTGTTTTGCACGGTCTTCGCCACCTCTTGGTGCTGGAGTTTGCCATTGTCTGCCTCTATATGATCCTTGAGATTGTACTCTGCCCCTTGTGCGCCTGTATCTACCTCTTTGGGGCTTGTCCGTGGCTGGAAAGGACCAGTTTTTTGAAGGCCAATTACTGCTAAAACGTGGTGGTTAAACCTGTAGAAAAGCTTTGACAGTTTGCATAGATTTAGCTTTTTCTTCCATTTTCCGTAGTATCTCCTCAGCATTAGTACCAAATAGTACATCCTTTTGTAAAGGAGCATCTAGTAGTTTAGCTTTAACATGATCAGGCAAGGTTTGTTCCCTAAGCCAGGCATGTCTACGAATGACTGATCCTGTCACAGCAGCTCTACTTGAGGCCTCTAGGGCATCATAGCCACATTTGTAAGGTGCGTTTACCCACTTGTTCTGCACTATGCATCATATCCTGCAACTCCTTCAAATCTGGTTGTTCAGGTTGAGACATTTTATTTCTTAATTGTGATAACAGAAACTGCTGATATTTAAGCATATGGAACTGACAATTTAAGGCCCTCATGGCTAGGGTGGCCGAGGTATATACCTTTTTTCCCCACCTTTCTAAGGATCTAGACTCTCTTTCGGAAGGTAGTGGATTCTTAGCAGTAGAGGCCTTCATTCCCTTGGGGCCTTGAGAGTTAAGAACTCTGTAGTACCTATCAGGCTTGACTGGGGCAGGAGGCAGGGAATCCGGATTAAGGCAAGCCTCTGAGTAAACATCAAGTATGTCCAAGACAGGAGGTATCGCCACAGGTCTGTGCTGAGGTAACAAAAGAAATTCCCTAAGTCTTTTCTTGGAATCAGAAAAGTCTTGGCCTTCCCAATGGAAGTGGTCCCTCAAGGTGTGCAAGGTTTCCCCAAAAGAAACATCCTCTGGGGGAGATACAGAAGGAATGGAATGCTCTGCATCAGAATCTTCAAAAGGGGAGTACGAGTGTTCCTCTTCATCAGAAAGTTCTGAAAAAATGGAGCCCTGGTCAGAAGAGGGAGAAACTTCCTCCACTCTGGGTCTCTTGTCTGGAGGGGGTTGGGAACCCCTGATAAGAGTAATTAAATCCTCAGCCATTTTTAGCATCTGCTTTTTAGGCATGGGACCTGGAGATGGGCCCTGTGCAACAGGCCTTTTGGGATGCATGGCTGATTTGGACTTGGTAAAGGCCTTTATGGAAAAGGAAGATGAGGATCTAAAGACACCATGGGTGGAAGTGGACCTGTCCTCATTAGGAGGCTCAACACTCACAGTGGCTTCGGTGGTTGTAGTCTGGGTATGGGCTGAGGTACCTGCAGTCTCAGTTACAGAAGACACTGCCAAAGAAGTGTCGTCGGTAGTCAGGGGCTGCGTAGGAGTCTCGCTGAGAACCGGACCACGTGTAGCCAGTTTTGGTGTCGGTGGAGTCCGCGGACCTCGCGTGTCTGTCTTTGTCCTTGCAGTTTTTGGACAAAACGGTAGTCGGAGTCTCCGACAACATTTTACAATCAAAGGCTTTACCAAAAATGTGCTGGGCGAACTCCGCCCGACACTTAATAGTGCGTTTATTGAAAGTTGCGCAAAAGCGACAGCCCGAGACGTCGTGGTCTGGGCCTAAACAAGGTATGCAGAGGGAATGGAAAACCTTATGCGGTATTTGCTTCCCACAAGAAATACAATTGTTAACTTTGTCTGACATCGGTCTGAGGCAAGAAAAGTTTCCCCAACGGAGTACTTAGCTTTAAAGAAGACTTCGGTTTCCAATTTTTCGTAATTTCAGGAGCTGGCCGACCGGCACTTGCGAACTGCTTCTACTTAGGGCACCGTGCGGCAAAAAAGACTGAAGAAAATGGCATCGGCTGTGTCTTGTATAACCCTGTTGCACTGACGCCAGGAAAGAAAGCGACAACAACAGACGCCGGACCTAGACTTTGGAATTCGGCCGACCGAGGACCCGCCTGATGGCAGAAAACCCATCTGTGATTACTGCAGCTGTATGCACGATGAACATCCTGTACAGTTCAATTGAAAAACTAATCTATTAGGGGAAAAAATATAAAAAAAAAATAAACGTACAATAAGCTGGTTGCATAAGGGTGCACACCTTAAACTAATTCTTTGTTGAAGCACCTTTTGATTTAAATTAGAGCATTGTCTTCTTGGGTATACACCTGCCATCAATTAGAGAAACTCTGATTAACCCCCACATAGTTCAGCTGTCATAGTAGGATTTTCATACATTTACTCAGTTGCCTGCTACAGCAAAAGCCATGGCTTGCAGACAGCTTACAAAGCAAAGGGATGGCATTGTTGAAAGTTATCAGTCAGGAGAAGGGTACAAAACAATTTCCACATCATTGGATATACCATGGAACACAGTGAAGAAAGTCATCAAAAAGTGGAGAAAATATGGGACAACAGTGACAAAGGGACAAAGTATAGTTGTGTACACGTACCATAAATGTAGATAGAGTGTATTCACTGTTGAAGTCATCACATTTGGGTTATCCCTGCCAGGGTAGCCCTCAGCAGCCGAAATACCACAGGCTTAGTATTTCTGCATTGGCTGCTGTCGCTTCAGGATTGACATCAGGTAATCAGGTAGTATAAAGTAAGGCAGCCGACTCCATTACATCAGTTTTTCTTGCCCTAACCTGCCAGAAGCCTCCAAATAGGAGCCAGGTTCTGGTGGAAGAACCCCACCAGTAGAAAGTAAACACCAATATGTCTCTTACAAAGGAAAGGGAAGAAAGGGGGATGGAGAGGAGGGAAACCAGGACGGCAACAGTGAATACACTCGAACATCTACATTTATGGTAAGTGTACACAAATGTACTATGTTCTTAGTGTTTTACTGTTGCAGTCATCACATTTGGGTTGATTGCCAAAGCTGAGGAAAAGGGTGGAGGCAGTCAAAGAAACTAGGGGCTGGCTAGGATGCCCTGAAAGACTGCAGGGGCAAACCATGCCCTGGATTTGGAGAAGAGAGGCAGGTGGCAATGTTTGGTATAAATGTGAACAGATGTCCAGGTGGCAGCCTCCAGGATGTCCCTGGTGGGGACTTCCTTTGAAGAAAGCTGCAGAGGTGGAAGCTGCTCTGGTGGAGTGAGTCCTGACCCCCTTGGGGGGAAGCTTTCCATGTTGTTTGTAGCAGAAATTGATGCAGTGTGCTATCAAATTTGGAAATGGTTTGTTTGGAGATGGCTTTGCATTCTGTCCCTGTAGCAAAGCTAACCAGCAATTGAAAAACAGACTTTCTGAAGGCCCTTAGTCCTGTCTAGATGGAAACTGAGCTGTCTGTGCACATCTAGAGAATGCAGAATCCTTTTCCCCTTTTTCTGGGGATTAGGAAAAAAGGCGGGTAAATTAATGGATTGGTTGGAAACCACACTGGACACTACCTTGGACATGAAGGATGGATTAGTTCTGAGGGATACCCTGTCAGCACGGAAGATGAAGGGTTCCACAGCCATGAGCGCTTGCAGCTCTGAGACTCATCTGGCTGAAGTGATGGCCAGAAGGAATGCTGTCTTCCAGGAGAGAAATTTTAGCTCTGCAGAAGAAGCTGGTTTGAAAGGGGGCAGGGTGAGCTTTTCCAAAATATAGTTAGGGTCCCAAGCTGGGGTGGGTTGCCCTTCTGGGTGGCCTCAAGTTGCTAGCCCCTCTTAGGGACTCTGATCAAAGGGTGTAAGAAAAGGGGCTGCTCAGTGGAAAATGAGCAGAAATAGCAGAGGCATGAATTTTTATAGAGGAGAAAGAGCAGCCACTGTGTAGTAGGTCAGCTAAATAATCCAGGATGACAGGGAGGGAGGGCTGTGCCTTATTGGCTCCTTTACCCTGGATCCAGGTGCAGAAAGTTTTCCATTTGTCAGCATAAGACTTTCTAGTGCTAGGGCGTCTGGCCTCACAGAAAACATCTAGAACCTATTTACTGGGGTTGGTAGATTGAAAGCCAAGCTGCCAAATTCAGTGTCTGCAGTTAGGGATGCATGAATTCCCCTTTCCTCTGGGTCAGGAGGTTTGGAATCAGAGGAAGATGCCACAGTGGTAGTGGAGACAAGCTGCGCAGCAAGGGGCACCAGTGCTGGCGAGGCTGGAGGTATAAGAATGAGAAGTTATGTACCTACCATAATGTTCCATGTTAGTTGTCTTCTCTCGCCTTCTTTCTTGCTTGATGGGTTCGGAGCCGATCCTCTGCTCCGACTCGGCACTTGCTAAGCTCGAGAGTCACTTTTACCAGCTCGAGGCAGCCCCATATCCCATGATGCAAGGCGGTAAGTACCCAGATCTCGTTTGATGACAAAAGGGCAATAGCACCTAGCATAATAACTTCCCAAATGAAGAAAGAAGAAGAGAAAAACCTGCAGTATGGTAGAAGGACCAGCTCTGTACGGTCTTCAGAAGTGTAATTCCTTGTAGAGAAAGGTCTGTCCAGGCCTGGGGGAAGGAGGGAGGGTCGCAAGAAAGAAGGCGAGAGAAGACAACTAACATGGAACGTTATGGTAGGTACATAACTTCTCAATGTTAAGTTGTCAATCTCGCCTTCATTCTTGCTTGATGGGACAGCGTCCTAGCACCTCTATCCTGGGTGGCTCAATGGAACAGACTCTTGAGAACGGTAGAGCCAAAACTGGCTCTGTCCCTGGAGGCCAAATCCAATTTGTAATGGAAAAGTATGAGGAGTGGCCCAAGTGGCCGCTGCACAAATAGTGTCTAAAGGAAGTCTAGCTTGAAAGGCTGTAGAAGTAGCTAAGCTTCTGGTTGAATGTGCTTTAGGTTTCGAGTACAGCTGTTTTCCCCTGAGCCGATAAATTTCAGCGATGACAGAAGAAAGCCATCTAGATAAGGTCACTTTTGAGACAGGAAGGCCTTTCTTGTTATCAGCATAGGAAACAAAGAGCTGATCGGATTTCCTGAATTGTTTTGTTCTGTCCAAGTAATATCTGAGTTGGCGGTGGACATCAAGATAATGTAATTTTTGTTCCGATCTGTTTGAATAGTTTGGAAAAATACAGGAGATCAATGGCTTGATTCAAATTAGTCTTTGAGGCGACCTTAGGCAAAAGGTCGTATTAGTTCTCAATGATACTCTGTCTTTGTGGAAGACCAAATAGGGGGGGGCGAACAGATAGAGCATGAAGTTCAGACACCCTCCTAGCCGATGTAATAGCAACCAGGAATAAAGTTTTCCATGAAAGAAATTTCAGGGAACAAGAAACAGCTGGCTCGAAGGCGGTAGAATCAAGGATGTCAGCATTAAATTTAGGTCCCATTGAGGAGGAGGACTCCTGACTGGAGGCTTCAGGAGGAAAATTCCTTTCAAGAAGGCTCTACAAAGCCTGTGGGACATAATGTTGTGATCTGTGAACCCGACATGAAAGTTCGAGATAGCAGCCAACTGAACTCTAACTGTGGAAGAAGAGGAGCCCGCGTGAAAAATCTCCGCTAAGAAATCCAAAACTGCTTGAACTGGAGCAGTGAAGGGATCAATATTCTTGGCTTTAGCCCAATAAGAAAAACGTTTCCATTTGCTCGTATAAATCCTCCTGGTAGAGGATTTTAAGGAAGCTACTATGATGTCTCTAACAGGGTTAGAGATCATAGGAAGCCTGGCTAAGGAAGGAAGTGGAGCAACCATGCTGTGAGGTTGAGAGAAGGGATAGACCAGTGCAGCTGACCGGATTAGTGAATCAGAAAATCTGGCACTGGGTCCAGATGCCACGGCTGCACCAAAAGGTGACGATGGAGGAACGGAAACCAAATTTGTCTAGGCCAATAAGGAGCAATGAGAATCAATTTGGCTCTCAAAACGGTTGCTTTCTGGATAACTTGAGGGATCAGAGGAAATGGAGGAAAGGCATAAAGAAGTCCCTGGGGCCAATCCTGGGTCAGAGCGTCTCTGGGGGGATGGCCTGGCAGTGGGAAGAGAGAGAAGAAGTCTGGGCATTTGCTGTTTTGGGGAGTAGCAAAAAGATCGCAACATGGGCAACCCCATTCCAGAAAAATCTCTTCCACTATAGATTGTTTGAGAGACCACTCGTGAGGCATGAGAATAGCTCTGCTCAATCTGTCCGCTAAAATGTTGGTTTTCCCAGGGATGCGCGTTGCTACCAGAAACCGATGAGAGGAGATCGCCCATTGCCAAAGTCTGAGCTTCGACACAAGGGGTAGGACTTGGTTCCGCCCTGTTTGTTGATATACCAAACTACAGACATGTTGTCTGTGTGGACTGCAATTGTCCCAACGGGAAGAAAGTCGTTGAGGGCTTGCAACGTTAAAAGCACTGCTCTCATCTCTAGGACATTTATGTGCAGGTGGTATTCAAAAGGTTGCCACGTCCCATGAACCATCCTGCCCTGATAATGCCCCCCCCCCACCCGATCAGGGAGGCATCCGTAGTGACAGTGGCTACCGGGGAATGGGGGTACAAAGTGTCTGCCTTGGTGAATCTGGGGAGAAGTGATCCACCAAGCAAGATGATTCTTGCAAATCTGTGTCACCAGTATTTGGTGACGCATTGGAAGTTGTTGGTAAGACCACTGAGTGAACATCCATTGAAGAAGGTGCATATAGAAGCGAGCCAGGGGAAGAAGGGTAATGGCCGCAGCCATGAGGCCTAACACCTTTAGAACCATTCTGGCCTGTACCTTCTTGTTGGCTAGAATGATCCTGACGTGACTTTGAATGTCTGAGATTCTTTGATCTGTAAGGGTAGCTGACATCCGAACAGTGTTTAAGTTTGCGCCTATGAAAGTAATAGACTGGCAGGGCAATAAGGATGATTTTTCGGAGTTGATCGAGATGCCCAATTGAGAACAAAGATTTATTGTGTAATCCCTGGCTTGAAGAAGCTGATGCCTGGTGGTGGCTGAAAGGAGCCAGTCGTCGAGATACGGAAACACCTGGAATCCTTGATGTCTCAGGTGAGCCGTGACCACTGCCATACATTTGGTGAACACTCTGGGGGCTGTAGTGAGACCAAAGGGCAGGGCTCTGAACTGGAAATGACTGGACCCCAGCCGAAAGCGGAGAAATCTCCTGGAGCGTCTGTGAATTTTTATGTGATAGTACGCATCCTGAAGATCTATTGAGCACATCCAGTTGTCCTTCTGTAAGAAGGGCAGAAGAGTGACCATTCGGAATCTTGTCTTCCTCACAGACTTGTTGAGTCTGCTGAGATCCAATATTGGTCTCCAGTCTCCCGTCTTTTTGGGGACCAAAAAGAACCTAGAGTAGATTCCGGGCTCTGAATGATCTGTTGTAACTGGCTGAATGACTCTTTTTTGCAGTAGTTTTACGACTTCTAACTCTGCAATTTCCCTTAGACCGGGTGGAACATCTGGAAGGGAATTTGAGTGATAGAAAGGACTTTCCTCGAAAGGAATTTTGTAACCCTCGGATATGATAGACTGTACCCATCTGTCTTGAGTGAGGGAACGCCAGGCTTCTGGGTACAGCGATAGTCTTCCCCCGACTGCCTCCAAGGATGGACAGCCGGGCAACATCTCAGGGATGCTGAAAGGGCTTGTCAGAGAGAGGCTCTCTGCTTCCCTGGTTTTGTGGACCCCCTCTGCCTCTAGAGCGCCTGTTATTGTTACCCCTCTGCCTCTAGGGGTAAACTGACCACGTGAATCCGGCGTGACTCCTTGGGATTTGCGGAACCACATTTTGCCACCCTTCTGCCCTTTGGGGTAAGGTCTAGAAGGGTTGGAAAAACGGACCCCTACGGCAGAAAGAGTCTTGCCATCCTGCTCACACCTGGTCAACGTTTCCTTCACTTGAGGGCCAAACAAAGCTGACCCATCAAAGGGAGAGTTTGTGAAGGACGCCTTAAAGGGATCTGCAAAATTACAGAGCCGCATCCAGGCTTGGCGTCTAAGAGCCACACCTGTACCTGCGGCCCTACTCGCTCCATCTGCAGCATATGATATCAGTCGCATGGAGAAGTTAGCAATAGAATTAAGGGTTCCTAGCTGCGAAGCAATTCTTTCTTGAGCCCCTGCAGCTGTAGGATCCTGTACTACTTCACCTAGCTCCTTAAGGGAATCCCTCTGGAGTCTGGTGAAGTGACATAGGTAGTTCAGCGAACGCATAGCAAAGGTCGCTGAAGAAAACATCCGCTTACCATACCTATCTATGGTCCTAGAGTCCTTATTAGGAGGATGGACAGGTATGGAAGGATCTGCAAGTTCCTTCTTAGTGGCAGCCGCCACCACTATGGCATCAGCAGGGACACCTTTCGTGAGGAATTGCTTGTCCGACGGGGCAGTAATAAATTTAGAAGGCCTCCTAGGGACTGGCTCTACAGAGTCAGGAGCCGCCCACGCCTTTCAAGCAATAACCTGCATAAGGGGGTCGAAAGGCGGAGACACCCAGGAGGTGGAGGGCCGAGATCCAAACGCCTCCAGGTATACCGACTCATCCTCAGAGGGATTATTGGTGGGCCAGTTTCCCCTCTGTCTAAGGAGTTCTAGGATGTCTGAAAAGGAGACATCCTCAGAGGGGGATCTTGGGGATCCCTCTTACTCATCTAAGTCAGTATCTGAAGTGATAGACTCGGGGGAGTCTACGTGTTTCCTCTTACAGGTCCTCTATCGCGGAGGATCTCCTGACTGATCAGGAGAATCCTCGGAAGAGGGGGTTCTTCCCAGTGGGGAAACCTGAGGCGGAGGATCTCTGGGTCCGGGAGCAAGAGAAGTGGCAGAGATATCGACAGGCACCATAGAGGGAGGAGCTAAGGGAACAGACTGCTGGCTGAGTCCAGTGGCCAGCACACTCTTCATCACCTCGAAGGCTCCCCTCCCAGGGAGGTCCGAGAGAACCCGTTCCGAAAAACCAGGAACTCCAGGACCCACCGAAAGGGAAGGCTCCGAGGCAGATGTCGGAGCCGGGCTCACCAAGGCCGAGGCTCCAAGGGGAAGAGTGGGGTCGGACAAGGGTCCGATGCCACTCACCCCCTCGGAGGAGACCAGGGAAGCCCGACCACTGAATCCCTCTAAGGAAGGTCTCGAAGAGGAGATAAGAGTAGAGGCTGAAGGAGCAGAAGGGGGTATCTGTCCCTCAGCCGTAGCAGAAACCATTCCCGAAGACTCCAACTCCAAACTCTGGGGTAGAGTCGAAGGAGGAACTGCAATGGGGTGTGGACTAATAGTCGTCTGTTGAGACGGACTATGTTGAAACGGACTATGTAGCATCTGGGCCAGTGCCTGTGATTTTAATAATCTACTGACCACTCTCTCTAAATCATGGTCAGAAAGCCTGGATGACCTGGATGATCGGCTCCGATGGCTCCGTTCCGAGAGGAGAGGAGAAGCCGGAGCCGAGAGTATCGGCTCCAAGGAAGGGGACCTAGACCTCTTCCTCGAAGGAACCATCGGAGCCGACGAAACCATGGAAGCTGTCGGAGCCGACAACTTTTCGGCACCGACAGAAAGTTTTGATGCATCGGCTCCGGCCGGAGCCGATACAGACATAAAAGTAAGGGTGTCAGAACCGGTCAGTGCCGACACCGAAGCCTGAGCCACATGGTGATCGGAACAGACACCGAAGTGGCCGAACCAGAATCGGCACCGATAGCCATCGGTGCCGAAGGTTTGTGCAAACCAGAATCGGCTCCAGCCGGAGCCGATCTAGACTCTGAAAGAGTCGGAGCCGAGGCCGCAGGCTTGGACACAGAAGCTTGGGCCTTGGAAGACTTAGAAGTCTTAGATGGAGCCGACTTAGCCGGAGAGCCCTCCGGCTTAAGTAGGCCCCTCAAAATCAGCTTATTTCTCCTTTCCTGCAGGACCTCTCTGGCTAAAAGAATGGCAAATGGCAAATCGCACAGGAGTCCTGCAGGTGGAGAGATCCCAGGCAGTATAAGCAAGAAGTGTGACCGTCTGTCAGAGACATCTTCTGACAGCACGAGTCACACTTCTTAAAGCCTGAGACCCTTTCCTTAGACATGGTGTAAAAAACACACACACACAACACCTGTCCAAGAAATCTAACAATCCCAAAAAAAGAGAAACTATTCTCTCACAAACACACACACCCTAACAAGGGGGGGATGGGATGGGAGAAGGCCTGACTAAAAACTTTAAAGGAGAGAGGGAATTTTAGTTAGAAAGGGACCAAAACTAGTCTAAAACTATTAAATTTAAGTTTAAAATTAACTTTAAACTGAAAAGAGGGGCAAAGAAGTAGTGTATAAATCACTTACCAGGAGCTGGTAAAAGGAGGACCTCATCAGCAGCGCAAACGAGATCTGGGTACTTACCGCCTTGCATCATGGGATATGGGGCTGCCTCGAGCTGGTAAAAGTGACTCTCGAGCTTAGCAAGTGCCGAGTCGGAGCCGAGGATCGGCTCCGAACCCATCAAGCAAGAATGAAGGCGAGATTGACAACTTAACATTTGTCCTTTGTTTTTCCTCCTTTATTTTGAGTAGTACCCTGGGGATGAGAGGTAATGGAGGAAAGGCACAGGCTGATAGACTGACCCAGGGGAAGGACAGGGCATCCACTTTTCCAAGCCATGCAGTGATGCTCCCTGGTGCAGAATTTGCTGAGCTAATGGTTGGTGAGGGAAGCAAAGAGGTTGATCAAGGTGTGCTGGACAGCCATTATCTCTTTTTGGTTGATATGCAGAGGGATTTGCTGTGGGCTCCATTGGCCCTGTATGCACCTGCCGTCCAGGTGTGCACCCCAAGCATAGTCTGTTGCATCTGTGGTGAGGGTCTGGGTGGCGGGGGGGGGGTGGTGAGAAAGGCAGTCCCTTGTTGTGGGAGCATGCTGTTGCCCACCAAAGAAATTCTTTTCGGAGGCAAGGAATTACAGGTATAGGAATTTCTAGGTCTTGAGAGAGTGTTGACACCAAAGGCTTTTTAGGTACCACTGAAATTTCCTCATATGCAGTCAGGCATATGCAATGAGTAGTATGCAAGATGCCATGAACCCCAGAGCATGCAGGATCTTCCTTGCAGATAACTGTTGCCTGGTGGCTAGTTGAGAGAAGTAGGCTGCCAGGAAAATTTGTTTTTCTGGTGTAAGGAATGCCATCTGGGATGTGTCCAAGCTTGCTCCCAGGAAGACAATCCTTGGGGTGGGCACCAGTTTGGATTTCTTTTAATTGATTGTGTACCCTAGGGAGGTTAGTAGGGTCTTTACAAAGGCCAGGTGCTTGAGCAGCTTTTCCTGGCTGTCTGCCTGAATAAGGCAGTCGTCTAAGTATGGGTAAATCTGGATATTCCTTTGTCTGCAAAAGCCAATGGCCGGAGAAAGACATTTTGTGAAAACTCTGGCAGCAATAGATAAGCCAAAGGGAAGTGCAGAGACCTGAAAGTGTTGAGATCCTGCCCTGAAATGGAGATATTTCCTGCATAATTCCCTGATAGGAATGTGGAGGTAGGCCTCTTTTAGATCCAGGGTGGCTAGCCAAGCATCCTTCATGAGCATTTTGAATTTTAGGACCACCAGGAAGGTGTTTAGAATGGATAGATTGAGGATGGGGCACCGGGTGCCCTCTTTTCGGGGCATCAGAAAAAGTCTGGAGTATAAACCTTGGAACCTTGGCCTATCTGTTCTACAGGAACATGCTCTACTGACCTCATAGAAAGCAGGGAAAGGATTTGCTTTTGAGCCTCTGCCCACTGGATTAGAGGTAGATCTGGGAACCCTTTTGGGGTTGGAAGGGTGTGGAAGGAAATTTGTATCCCTGAGGACATTATGTTCAGAACCCAGTCGTCGTTGGTAACGGTGGCCCAGGTGCTTGCGTGAAAAGAGAGTTTTCCTCCTAGGGGTAAGTGAAGGTGGGCAGAGGGAGGGGGTGGGAGAGGTGAGTCATTGCGAGTTCTTACCATAAGGGAGTGGCTTAGAACTCCCTGGTTTTGGAATGGAGGTAGTCCACTGCTTAGATCTCTGCATTCCCTGTGGCTACTACCTGGGGGGGTCTAGTTCCCCGGGGCCTGTGCTGGACTGGCTTGGAGGTAGCAGGAAAGGAGAAGTGTTTGGTGGGACAATGCCTGCTGAACTTGGGTGGCTGAACCTGTAAGAAATCCGTAACTGTGCCTAGATTTTGCTTTTTCTTCCATTTTTTTTAAGACGTACTTTGTGCCAAATAAGTTATTTGTGCAGGGGGGTAGCAAGCAATTTAGATTTGACATGGTCTGGCAAGGGCTGTTCCTCAACCCATGCATGCCTTCTAATAACAGATCCAGTGACTGCTGCC
Source organism: Protopterus annectens (assembly GCF_019279795.1). Classification (NCBI taxonomy): domain Eukaryota; kingdom Metazoa; phylum Chordata; order Ceratodontiformes; family Protopteridae; genus Protopterus; species Protopterus annectens. The sequence goes on along the minus strand of NC_056748.1, from coordinate 619,097,193 downwards.
CTGCAAGAAGCTTCTAGGGTGTCAAAACCACAGTGCAAGGTGTTCAGTTACTTGAGTTGCAGAATGCATCAACTCTTGTAATTCTTTAGATTCTGCCCAACCAGGAAAGGAAGACATTTTGTTTGAGGAGTTCTAGGGTATGTTGCTGAAATTTTAGCATATGGAACTGACAATTTAGAGCCCTGACAGCAAGAGTAGCGGAGGTGTATACTTTTTTACCCCATCTGTCTAGTGCTCAGGAATCCCTATCTGAGGGGGGTGGGATTCTTAGCAGAGGTTGCTGTAATCCCTTTAGGCCCTTGAGAAATTACCTCAGGGTCAGCAGTAGGATTTTTAAAGAGAAATTTGTGCGAGTCCGGGACTCTATAGTACCAGTCTGGCTTTCTGGGCGCAGGAGGGAGGGTGTCAGGGTCAAGCTGGATTCCAGGAAAACATCCTCCACAACATCCAGGACTGGGGGGGGGGGGGGTGGACAAGGGTCTGTGCTGCTGAAGATCCAGGAATTTCCTGAGTCTCTTTTTAGAAGGAGGGTAGTCGACTTTCCCATAGGAAATGCTCCCTTAAGGTATGCAGGGTTTCCCCAAAGGAAGAGTCCTCTCGGGGGAGAAGCTGAAAGTATGGAATCCTCTGCATCAGAATCCTCATAAGTAGAGAGGGGTTGCATGTCTTCATATTCAGAAGCATCACAGTCATCTGACTCTTGTTCAGACAGAACTACAGCGGACAGATCTCTTTTCCTTTTGGAAGGGGTAGCTTGGCTTCCCCTGATAAGCATGATAAGGTCTTCCGCCATTTTAAGCATCTAAAACTGAGGCAAGGAAGCATGTGCTTGGGAGTGGGTCTGTTTCTTGGGTGTGGTCCGTACCCTGGGCCTAAGAAACTCTGTCATTTTCAAAAGAATGGTAGTCGCGAAAGACGTCAGTTTGTGTCGAGAATTGGTAGTGTAAAGGACTTCTTTGGAAGCCGGTGGCTGCTCAGCGGCTACGGACCCATTCAAGGTAGAGACGACCGATCTTTAGTCGAAGAGTTTTGTGGCATACCAGACTCCGAAATGGTCTCGGTAGCGGCCTGTGAATCCACAGAAGCAAGCATCAGTGGCTGCAAAAGCACCTCACTGAGGACCGGAGAACTAACTTAATGGAAGCGTTGTCGGTAGATTTGGACCTGTGAGGTGTCGGTCTTTATCTTTACTTTTTTTGGAAGATCTGCTGTCACAAGGCTTACCGAAGCCATATCGGAATTTAAGGACTGTTAAGTGAAAATATCTGGCTACAGAAGGGCCTGACGACAGACAGTTCTGGAGTTGAACAAAGCACTAAAGCAACACTGGGGGACGTCGTGGTCTGGGCTTAAGCAAGTGACGCAGTAAGAATGGATGTCTCAGTGTGGTATTTGCTTTCCACAGGCGAGACAATTATTAACTTTTTCTGCCATTGGTTAGTGCAAGAAAAAAGGATCCCCAACTGGGTACTTAGCTTTAGAAGACTTCAACTTCAATTTGGTAGATGAAACTCTGGTACAGCCGACCGGCACTCGTGCAAACTGTTTCTGCTTTGGGCTCCACAGCAAGAAAGACTGATGTAATGGCGTCAGCTGCCTTATTTATACTACTGACAACTTGACATCAGTCTTGAAGCGACAGCAGCCGACGCAGAAATACTACACCTCTGGTATTCAGGCCAGCCAAGGGCTACCCTGGCAGGGATAACCCAAATGTGATGACTGCAACAGTGAAACACGAGGAACATCTGGACGTTCCTCCAAAACCGATGAAAAGACAAGACAAAAACTGGTCAGGGAGGCTGCCAAGAGACCTACAGCAACACGGAAAGAGATGCTGGTTGTGTACTATATGTGATAATCTCCCGTATTCTCCATATATGTCTGGACTATTGGGTAGGTTTGCAAGATGGAAGCCTTTTCTTAAACAGAAAAACATTCATGCCTGGCTAAAATTTGCAAAAACAATACATCAAAACCTCCAAAAGTATGTTGGGAAATGTGTTATGGTTTGATGAGACCAAGGTTGCACTTTTTGGCCACAATTCCAAAAGGTATGTCTGGCGCAAAAATAACACTTCGCATCACCAAAAGAACACCAACCCCACGGTGAAGCGTGGTGGTGGCAGTATTATGCTTTGGGGTTTCTTTTCTTCAGATGGAACTGGGGCTTTAGTCAAGGTTGAAAGAATTATAAACAGTTCCAAATACTAGTCACTTTTGTCCCAAAACCTTCAGGCATCTGCTAGAAAGCTGAAGATGAAGAGGAATTTCACCTTTCAACATGACAATGACCCCAAGCATGTATCCAACTCAACAAAGGAATGGCTTCACTAGAAGAAAACTGAAGTACTGGAATGGCCTAGCAAGAGCACAGACCTAAATCCAATAGACAGTCTGTGGGGTGACCTGAACAGGGCTGTGCACAAGAGATGCCCTCGTAATCGGACAGATTTGGAGAGCTTTTGCAAGGAAGAGTGAGCAAATATTGCCAAGTCAAGATGTGCCATGCTGATAGACTCCTACCCATGAAGACTGAATGTTGTAATTAAATCAAGAGGTGCATCAACAAAGTATTAGTTTAAGGGTGTGCACACAATGCAACCAGCTTACTGTTAAGTTTTTTTTTTTTTTTTATATATATTTTTTTTCAATTGAATTGTACAGGTTATAGGTCAATTAAAGGTGGGAAAAATGTTGAAATTATTTATTGTGGTCTCTTATTTTATATCACAAAAACCTGGCATTTTAACAGGGGTGTGTACACTTTTATATCCACTGTATGTATTCTTCATACATACTCTGTACTCAAGTTAAAGCCAGTGGGTCAGATTTTGCTTGATTGCGGGTATAAATCACAAAGTACAAGAAAATGCTCTAAGCAGTGCCCTTTGGGGGGACAAATCTAAGCAATCAAATATAGTCTATCATAAAAAATAGGGAGAAACTTGATTGATTAAAAGGATTCACTATGTACAGGTGTAGAATAATTCACAGACTTGTGTAGGAAATTGTTTGATATGAAACTGAAGGTTTCTTAAGTTGCTCTAAAGGATATGAAAAGCAGCTGAGAAGGACTGCACATGTGTTAGACAAAAGTCAAAGCAAATCCAAGTACTTCCTAATGGCAATTTCCAGAACCCTCTGGAAACATGAGATTGACAGCAACAGTTAGTTACAAGTACTTTCACAGAGCATAAAATAGTGATCACAATACTGCTGAAATTTTACACACTTATAGAACTTATTTACTGTATTAGGCTGTTTACCAAGGGAATACAAAAGTTAAACTTTCACCTGAAGCAATATTATTCAAAAGCATAACTGGAGTGTGGTGAAGAGACAGCAACCTGGGGCACAAAGTGTTAGTGGACATGAATGGCAGATTGAGGCAATGTTACAACTACCTCATGTACACAGACAACCCTCTCCTCCTCCCAACAAATTCCAACACATGTGAGAGATGCAACCATATAGCCAAACTGGAGGCAAAGCTCTCTCAACTCAGTACTGGCATAACCAGTCAGGAGGAGAAGGAAACTACACTCACTACAATTCCAGTCTCACATAGACCTACCACAACAGCAAACCAAACACATAATCACACAAAAACATACTCGGAGGCTCTAAATAAAGATTTGCCTAAGCAGCAGAGACCTCCAAAGCAGACACCCAAGCAATCACTACCCCAAAACAAAACACATGCAACACATATCTCATAAAGCCAGTGTGCCTAACAGTCACAGCCCATAAGACTAAACACACCTGATACACTTGTAATAGGTGACTATCGTCAGGCACAGTGACGTCCCGCTCACCAGGCTGAACAAGGAGAGGGTCACGGTGAGCAGCCAGTCGGGCGCTAGGATCCGCCACATAACACAAGCACTCAGGTCACTCCAAGGCAAGTACAAATATGACTCTGTCATTGTCCATGCTGGTGTGAATGACCAGAGAAGTACCTCCCTGGACTACATGAAAAGAGACATAAAGGAGCTCTCGGAGCATGTAACCCAGGCCGGTATGACCCTGACCTTGAGTAGCATCTTACCCTCACCAAGAATGATGCCACAATATGAAGACAAGATGATCAATTTCAACAATTGGCTTAAGTACTGGTGTCATTCAAAGGGGATCCAATGCCTGTCAGCTTGGGACGATATGCTCGACAAGCCACGATGCTTCGCTAGGGACGGCTTGCACCTGTCACCCCTGGGCTTTCGAATATTAGCAAAGGCTCTTGCTACCCCCCCCATAGTGCCTTTTTTAGGCAAGGCTCAAAAGACAAACACACCTCCATAGGTATCACAAGAGATAAGACACTAAGAGTAATGCTACTGGCTCCAGAAGTCTAAACCTCAAAATGCACGCACTCGAAACTCTCCTTAGCATGGAGAACATAGATATCTGTGCAGTAACAGAAACCTGGTTCAGGGCTCCCGAGAGCATCCCAGCACTACCAGGTTATATCTCATACCATGCTTTTCGGCCCCAAAACTTGGACCGAACCACAAAAGGAGGGAGAGTATCGATATTCAAAGATACCCACACCTCCAGGTTGGTGGCAAAGCACGAAGCATCAGAGACTAGCCATGTGCAACTAACAGTGGCTAAAACTGCCTTCCAGTTTATAGCCTGCTACAGACCACCCTCCCAAACCCAGGAACCCCACTCGGCCTTCCTGAGAACACTGGAAAATATGAAGGTCTCTCCAAACACCATTATATTGGGCGACTTCAACTACCCAAACATAGACTGGGAGCATTACTCTAGCTCCAACTCTCTAGCCCAAAGGTTCCTAGAATTTATAAACTCAAATGCTATGGAACAAATTGTTACCACTCCCACAAGAGGGGAAAACATACTGGACCTGATCATCACCAACATGGGGACTCTATGCTCCAGACCAGAAGTGTATCCCTCACTGGTAAGATCAGACCATAAACTAATCTCACTGGACATTCACATCCCGACCCCACCCCCTGCCCAGAAAACCACAGTGAAAAACTTCTCTAAAGCAAATTTCACACTCATCAAAATCGAGGTGGAATCCTTCAAAGCTCCCGGGCCTGTGGAAAATACGGCCCAGACCGCAGAATCCTTTATAAACGCATTCTATGAACACCTTCAGGAATGCATGGATCATACGATCCCAAATAAAACCAAGACCCAATCCTCCAAAGGCAGAAGTCCTGTCTGGTGGACCCCAGCCATAAACAAACTATACAACAGAAGGAGGAAGCTACTACATGATAGAGCAAAATCCCAAAAAGGGAAGGCATCACTGATCAGTATTAGCAAAAAACTACGGGCACTCATAAAATTGTCTAAGGCCAGCTTTTAGAGAAAAATTGCACAGGACACCAAGGATAATCACAAGGCTTTCTTTAGTTATGTTAGGAGCCTGGGTGGTAATTCCCAGATATGCTCAGAATTAGTCCAAAATGACAAAAAATACACTAAACCCACAGACATTGCCAACATCCTAGCTGACAGGTTCAGCGCAAACTTCTCCCCCCCCCCCCCCACCAAAAGGGCAAATATCTATCCCCGCAGAGTGCTGCCCCCCTGACATCCCAGATGCTCAGGTAAGAGCCGCCCTCTCCAAAGCAAAAAACACAGCATCAATGGGACCAGACGGTGTCCCGGGCTGCATCCTACATGAACTCCAAGAAGAGCCAAACCCAAACATAAAACTACTGTTCAATCTCAGCCTTACTACAGTACATGTGCCCAAAGAGTGGCGTACAGCAACAGTGGTCCCTCTCCATAAAGGTGGTGCCTCAACGGATCCTGGAAACTATCGCCCCATAAGCCTGACTAGCTTGGTCTGCAAAGCTATGGGAAGGATCATCATGGACCTCAAAGATATTGGGGACCTCCAGACACTGGATCCTACCCAGTTCGGCTTTGTTAAGGGCAGATCCTGCCTCTTAAACCTAGTTGATTTCTTTGAAACGGTCACCAAGGCCATTGACTAGGGGAAGGTGGTCCACACAGCCTACCTGGACCTCGCAAAAGCCTTTGATACAATACCCCACTCGGGCATTATAGATCAGCTCACCAGCTTAAATATAAACCCCTATGTCACTAGATGGATTGCAAACTGGCTCAAGGACAGAACCCACATGGTTAGAATTGCTGGAGCCATGTCAGACTCCAAACCAGTTACAAGTGGTGTCCCACAAGGCTCAGTCCTGGGACCACTCTTGTTCGGTATATATTTCTTGGAGGTACAGGCCAACATGGAAGGACTGTGGCTGACAAAGTTCGCAGATGACTGCAAACTGGGCGCCATAATCGACTCTCCAGCCGACACAAACATCCTCCAAAAGGGCCTCATAGAAACAGACAACTGGTGCCAGAGCCATGGCCTCAAGCTAAATGCCAAAAAGTGTATAGTCATGCCCTTTGGCAAAAACAAAGTGCCCACAAATTACCACATAGGTGGTAATCCATTAAGTACAGAAGTAATTAGGGACCTGGGGACCCAAGTTGATAGCAATCTCTCATTTGACAACCACGTGGCCAAAGTGGTTAGAAAAACATTTTATATAGCCCACCTAATCATGAAGGGATTCACATCCAGATCAGGGGAGGTCATCGTGCCTCTTTACTCGTCCCTCATCAGGCCCATAATTGGGTACAATGCCCCTTTTGGGATGTACCTTACCAGACACCTGCAGCAACTGGAAAGACCCCAAAAGTACCTCACCAAGAGGATCAAAGGGCTCAAACAGATGCCATATGCTGCCCGGTTAAAGAAACTCCAGCTCTACTCACTGGCATACCGCCTGTTCAGAGGCGATCTGTGCCTGACGTATAAAGCCATGTCCAACCCGGAATTAATGGACATGCTGCACCTCAGAAAATCCAAATCCCATCGAGCTACGCTTCGAGAGACTTGAACCTCAGCACTGAAATAAATAGGACATGCTGGAGGGACAGATTCATAACCCAGAGGCTCCCTTCACTCTGGAATAAAATCTCAGTCCAGGTTAGGCAGAGTCCCTCATTGACTCTCTTCAAGAGGAATCTTGATGAGTGGATGGGAGATCGTAGGTTTACCCCGGGTATCACTTCTGTGTCACTGTTAGACAGTGGCACAGTATACTAACCTCGAAAAAGGGCATAGCAAAATAAATTTAAAATGGGTGGCGAAAGCCAAACACATTCTGGCTAGGCTTATAAATGCCCTACGGCAGATAGCCTAGTATGAACCTATGAACAATCAGTCTTCATTACAGGCCTTTGGGGTCTGAACAGAAGCATTTTAGTTTAGTGGCTACAGTTTAAAAACACAGAAGATCCCCGGACTGTAGCAGCTGAAGGCTTTCTTTTTTATTCCTCAACTTGGGGGGGGGGGGGTGACAGGCACCAGAACAGCTTTAAAACCCTGCAATACTGATACCACGTATTCATGCAACAAGAAGGGCTCCTACAATTTATGAAAAAGTACAGTTGTACCATAAATGTAAATGTTAGAGTGCATTCACTGTTGCAGTCATTACACTTGGGTTATCCTGCTGGCAGGCTACCCTCAGTCGGCCTGAATTTCAAAGTCTAGGTCCGGCGTCAGTTGCTGTCGCCTCTTCCCTGACGTCAGTGCGCCAGGGGTATAAAAGATGCAGCGGACGCCATTTTCTTCAGTTTTTCTTGCCCCAGATGTCAGGTACCCCCAAAAGGGTAGGCTAAAAAAAAAAATATGCCAATAAAAAGTACAGTTTTGTACCTACCATAAATGTAGATGTCCGATAGGTATGCATCTGCAGTCCTTACATATGGGTTGTCCTGCCTCAGGCAGCCCTTCGGTCGGCCGGATTCCAAAGTCTGGGTCCGGCGTCGGCTGATGTCGCCCTTTCCCCGACGTCAGAGTGCCTGGGGTATAAAAGTGTCAGCCGACGCCATCTTCCTCAGTTTTTCTTGCCCCAGATGCCAGGTGCCCTCTAAGGAAGGCTAAATTTGGAGAAATGCAAAAAATTCCAAACATGCACAGTAATATAAAACAAATACACCATAATAGATAACCCCATCTAGCTATAAAAGAGTGATAAGTACCCAAGAAATACCACAGAGGGAAAGGAGGGAGGGTAAACCTGACTGCAGATGCATACCTATCGGACATCTACATTTATGGTAGGTACAAAACTGTACTATGTCCTTCAAGGATGCATCTGCAGTCCTTACATATGGGTCGAATACCATAGCCAAGCTGGGGGTGGTAGGATCTAAGAAAATGATGGTGTAGCTAAAATGCCCTGCAGGGCTGCCGTAGCAAAGCCTGCTCTGGATCTGGAATATAAGGGTAAATTGTAATGCTTGGAAAATGTATGCACAGAGCTCCATGTAGCAGCTTCTAAAATGTCCTTGGTAGCCACCCCTCTTAAAAAGGCTGTGGAGGTGGTTGTGGCTCTGGTGGAATGAGGTCTGATGTTAGCTGGCACAGTTTTTCCATGATAAGAGTAGCAGAATCGAATGCAATTCCCTATCCATTTTGAAATTGTCTGTTTGGAAATTGCTTTTCCTTGAATACCTGCAGCATATGCTACCAACAGCTGGTCAGTTTTTCTGCAAGTCTTAGTTCTGTCCAAGTAGTAGCGCAACTGTCTGTGAATGTCCAGGGTATGCAGAAGTTTCTCCCCCTTGTTTTGTGGATTTGGAAAGAAGGTAGGCAGGTGAATAGCTTGGTTCAATGAGACCCTGGATACCACCTTTGGCATGAATGAAGGATTGGTTCTCAAAGAGACTCTGTCCTGATGAAAAATAAGAAATAGTTGCACTGCCATGAGTGCCTGCAATTCAGATACTCTTCTTGCTGAGGTTATGGCCAGAAGGAAGGCAGTCTTCCAAGACAGGAACTGTAGCTTTGAAGATGCTGCTGGTTCAAAGGGAGGTAAGAGTCAACTTTTCCAACATGAAGTTAAGGTCCCATGTAGGCATTGGTGGTTTTCTTGGAGGATTGATGTTTTTAATTCCTCTTAGAAACTGCCTTAGGAGAGGATGAGAGAAGACAGGTGGATCAGTATTGTATTCTGCTGAAATTGCTGAAGCATGAATTTTTATGGAAGAGTAAGAAAGGCCATTGTGGAGCATTTCTGCCAAGTATTCCAGGATATGTGCCATGCTCATCACTGTCGCATCTAGGCCCTTTGCGGTGCTCCAAGTGTGGAATCTTTTCCATTTTGCTGAATATGCCTTTCTCGTGGAAGGTCTGCGAGCTTCCATGATGATATCCTTCACTCTTGGATAGCTTTTCCTGGCGAAGAGTCAAGGTATTCTCCAGGCTGTCAGCTGCAGGGTTTTCAGGCTGGAGTGCAGAGTTTTGTAATTGTGCTGTGTCAGAAGTGACCATTGTGGTAGAGGCCACGGTTTCGTGTGTGACATGCTCCGTAACAGTGGGTACCAATGCTGCCTTGGCCAGTCCGGGGCTATTAGAATCACTTTTGACTGCTCTGTCCTGATTTTCAGTAAGACCTTGGTCATTAGTGGAAGAGGTGGAAATGCATACACTGTTAGAGTATTCCAGCTGAAAGAGAGGGCGTCCACTTTCCATGCTTGTGGGTGGTATGTCCTTGAGCAGAATTTCTTCAGCTGATGATTGTGGTGGGAGGCAAAAAGATCCATGTTCGGCCTCCCCCATGATTGTGTTATCTGAAGGAAGATGTCTGGGTGCAGCATCCATTCGTGTGGATCCATGGTGTTTCTGCTTAGGCTGTCCGCCAGTATATTGTCTTTTCCTGGCACAAACTGGGATTGCAGCTCTATATTGAGTTTTAGGGAAAGTTCCCAAAGATTCATTGCTAGCCTGCAAAGAGGGTAGGAATGGGTACCTCCTTGCTTGTTTATGTACCACATAACTGTGGTATTGTCTGTCCTTATTAGCAGGTGGCCTTGATGTAGAAAGTGCTTGAAGGCCTCGATTGCATGCATCACTGCCAGCATTTCCTTTTGGTTTATGTGCATGCGCAATTCTTTGAGACCATAGTCCTTGGATGCATCTGTCCTCCATATGTGCTCCCCATCCATGGTCTGAAGCGTCCGAGGTAATGGTTTGGCTGGTTACTGGTTTGCTGAAAGGCAGACCCCTGTTTGACTGGCTTGCTTGGGCCCACCACAGAAATTCCTTTTGAAGGCATGGAATGAGTGGTATCAAAGCTTCTAGGCTGCGATTGTGCTGAGACCATAAACTCCTTGGGTACCATTGCAGTTTTCTCATATGCAGCCTTGCTTGTGGAATCAGAAGAATGCAAGATGCCATGTAACCCAGGGCCTGCAGGATTTTCCTTGCAGTCATCGGAGTTTGTTTTGTCAGATTTTTGAAGTAATCCGGTAGCTGTCTGTTTTTCTTCTGTGAGAAAAGCCATTTGGGTGGTTGTATCTAGTTCCGCACCCAGAAAAGTTATTCTTTGGTATGGCACAAGTCTTGATTTGTGAATGCTGACTGTGTATCCCAAGGCCTGCAGTAGGCGGATGGCATAATTCAAATGTAAGTTTGCTGGCTGTCCGCTTGTATAAGGCAGTCGTCCAGATACAGGTATATTTGAATCCCCTGAAGTCTGCAGTGTGCAATTACTGATGCCAGGCATTTCGTGAATACTCTGGGCGCAGTAGATAAGCCAAAGGGCAATGCTGAGAATTGACAATGCTCTGAACCTGCAAGAAATCTGAGGTGTCTTCTGCAACTTTGTCTGATAGGGACATGCAGGTATGCCTCCTTGAGGTCTAGAGTTACCAGCCAAGACCCCTTGCCCAGCATGGGAAGGAGTTGCTGTAGGGTCAGCATTTTGAATTTTGGCACAATATGATAAGTATTCAGTGCGGACAAGTCGAGAATAGGCCTCCATTGTTTTTCTTTTCTTGGGACAAGGAATAGTCTGGAATAAAATCCTTGGCCTTGTTCTGAGAGAGGAACCTTTTCTATAGCTTTCATTTGCAATAGGTTGGCAATTTGTTTTAAAGCCTCTTCCCTTTGATTTGGTGGCAGATTTGGCATTCCTTTTCTTTCTGGAAATGTATGGAAATGGAACCTGTATCCTTTATTATTTGCAGTGTCCATTTGTCCCTTGTAATACTGTGCCAATTTCTTGAGAATAAAGATAGCTTTCCGCCCAAAGGTGCTTCTAATTGAGCCCTGGTCGGCGAGGTCAAGGTTAAGTCATTGAGTCTGTCCTTGTGCAGCAGTTGTTGATCCTGCACTACCTCTCTGGTTAGGAGGCTGCCATCGACGTCCTCTGTAGGAGCCTCTAGCTTGCCCTCTACCTCTGGCACACCTGTTCTTGCCTCTTTGAAACCTCTCTTCTGGAAAGGACCAATTCTTAGAAGGCCAATTTCTGCTGAATCTTGGTGGTTGGACCTGGAGGAAATCTTTGACCGTTTGTACAGATTTAGCCTTTTCCTCAAATTTCTTTAAGACCTCCTGAGCAGTGGAGCCAAATAACTTTTGCTTTTCCAGCGGAGCATCCAGAAGCTTAGCCTTAACATGATCTGGCAGAGATTGTTCCTTCAGCCAAGCATGTCTACGTATGACTGCACCTGTCATTGCGGACCTACATGAAGCTTCCAATGCATCATAACCACACTGCAAGAAATGGTTGCTAACCTGTTGTGAATTATGTACCAGATCCTGAAGTGACTTACGATCTAGGGGTTCAGGTGAAGACAGTTTTTTCTGCAATTCATCTAACAAATACTCTTGGTACTGTATCATATGAAATTGACAATTTAAAGCCTTCATAGACAGAGTGGAAGAAGTATACACTTTTTTTACTCCATCTCTCTAAAGCCCTGGACTCCTTTCAGAGGGGAGTGGATTTTTAGTAGTGGTAGCTGCAACCCCTTTAGGACCCTGGGAAATAGTTTCTGGGTCAGCAGAGTGGGCCTTGTAAAGGAAATTATGCAAGTCCGGGACCCTGTAGTACCTATCGGGCTTAACAGGAGCCGGAGGAAGGGTGTCAGGGATAATGCTAGACTCAGAATACACATCATCAATGACACTTAAACAGGAGGAATAGCCAAGGGTCTATGCTGAGGTAAATGAAGAAAAGTCCTTAATCTCTTCCTGGAATCGGAGAATTCCTGGCCCTGCCATTGGAAATGCTCTCTCATGGAGTGAAGGGTCTCCCCAAAGGACAGCACTTCAGGAGGGGAGGCAGAGGGAATAGATTCCTCTGCATCAGAATCCTCGTAGGCCGTAAAGGCCTCCTCCTGGTAGTCTGATAGAGTAGAGCCATCAGAGGACTGTGGATCAGCGGGCTCAACCCTGGGCCTTTTGTCTACAGGAGGTTGAGAGCCCCTGTCCGGATGAGGCTGAGAGCCCCTAATTAAGGAAATAAGGTCCTCAGCCAAACTTAATATCTGTGAACCTGTAGTGGATCCCTGAGGAATAGCCTTGGGAGGCAGAGATTTTTATTGTTTAGCAGCTTTAGCCCTAGTGAATGCTTTTATGGACATGGATGCAGGGGGCCTGGCTGCTCCATGTGCTGGTGTAGTTTTGTCTAGGGGAATGGTGTTGGTAGTTTCCTGAACACCGGTTTCCAAGGGTAAATCTATAACAGACTCAGAAGAGGCCTCCAGGGCCGAGGTTGTCGGTTGTGCGGTTTCTACGGTCGGAAGTACCAAGGACTCTGTTTCAGCCGAAACAGAGACACTCGCGGTAGGTCTAGGCGTGGTTTCAGCCGAAACCACGGACCGCGTGTGTCGGTCCTTGTCCTTCCATTTTTTTTTGTTAAGCGAGAAGTCAGAGTCTCCGACGGCATAATATAAGAGAAACTAGCCCCAAAAAATTCCTCTGCAAACTCCGACCGACGCCTAAGAGTGCGTCGATTAAAGGAGGCACAGGCAGTACAGGCTGAGACGTCGTGGTCTGGGCCTAGGCAGGGGAGGCAGTAGGAATGGAAATCCTTATGAGGTATTTGTTTCCCACAAGTCCAGCAATTATTAACTTTAAGCGTTTGATCTGACATCGGCTGAGGCAAGAAAGAGTCCCCAACGGGGTACTTAGCTTTTTGAAGTCTTCGGTAGCTGAAGTTACAGGAGCTGGCCGACCGGCACTTGCGAACTGCTTCTGCTTCAGGCACCATGCAGCAAGAAAGACGGAGGAAGATGGCGTCGGCTGACACTTTTATACCCCAGGCGCTCTGACGTCGGGGAAAGGGCGACATCAGCCGACGCCGGACCCAGACTTTGGAATCCAGCCGACCGAAGGGCTGCCTGAGGCAGGACAACCCATATGTAAGGACTGCAGATGCATCCTTGAAGGACATCATGCATGCACCAAAATATATTACACCTTCATCTACACACAAATACACCACATAGGTTGTATAGATTAGTGAAGTGCAGATAAGTTTCAGCAAAGAAATGGGGGATGGTGGGAGGGTAACCTGGACTGCAACAGTGAATACACTAACATCTACATTTATGGTAAGTGTACACAACTGTACTATGTTCTTCGTGTTTCACTGTTGCAGTCATTACACTTGGGTTGAATTTCAAAGCTATGGTTGGGAGGCTGGAGCTAATATAGCATTAGGAGCGGCTATGAGACCCTGCAGAACTGCAGTGGAAAAGCCGGTCCTGGTTTTAGAGTAGAGTGGTAACTGATGGTGCTTTGTATAGGTGTGCACTGAACTCCAGGTAGCAGCCTCTAAAATGTCTTTGGTTGTTACTCCCATGATTAAAGTAATAAGGTCTTCGGCCATTTTTAGCATCTGTTTCTTTGGCATGGATGACTGTTCTGGAGAATGCTGCACTTGTTTCCTTGTCTTTGACTTTGCTTTGTTCCTGTGGTAGTCTTAATTGTAAGTTGTGAAGGTCTGAAGATGCCCTCAGAAGCCGGTGCCTGTTCAGCGGCTCCGGACCCATCTGAGGGCATAGTTTCTGTAGGCCCAATACCTTGAGTTTCCACAAGCCTCGGGGCCTCCACGTGGCTGTCTGTTACGGCCTGTGGCTCTGAGGTAGTGGGTGTCAGGGGCTGCGAAAGCACCTCACTTGAGAACCGGTGACTGGCCTAGAAGAGGCTTTGTCGTCAGTTTTGGACCTCGGATGCCTGTCTCTCTTTGTCTTTGCGTTTTTTATATATTCCGGTCGTCGGCTGGTCTGACAGCATTATATAGTTAAATCTTTGTCCAAAGTAATGTAAAGCAAATTCAAACAGACGTTTAATAGTGCATTTATTGAATCTAGCACAAAACAGACAACTAATAACGTCGTGATCAGGGCCTAGGCAAGGAATGCAGAGTCAAAGTCCTTATGAGGTATTTGCTTCCCACAAGAAATACGATCAACTTTTACTGACATCAGTCTGGTGCAAGAAAAAGTTTCCCCAATGGGGTACTTAGCTTTATTGAAGACTTCGGTTCTGAAATTCAATTTTGAAAATCTCAGGAGTCGGCCGACCGGCACTTGCGAACTGCTTTTGCTTCGGGCACTGCGCAGTAAGAAAGACTGAAGAAAATGGCGTCTGTTGCAGCTTTTATACCCCTGGCGCACTGATGTCAGGGAAGAGGCGACAGCAACTGACGCCGGACCAAGACTTTGGAACTCGGGCCGACTGCGGGTCGCCTGCTGGCGGATAACCCAAGTGTAATGACTGCAACAGTGAAACACGATGAACATCTGCAGTGGCAAAGCCTGCCCTGGTTTTAGAGTAGAGTGGTAAATGATGGTGATTTGTAAAGGTGTGCACTGAACTCCAGGTAGCAGCCTCTAAAATGTCTTTGGTTGGTACTCCCCTGAGGAAGGCGGCTGAAGTGGCTGCTGCTCTAGTTGAATGTGGCCTAATGCCCTTAGGCACTGGCTTGCCATGTTGTGAATAGCAGAAACGAATGCAGTGGCCTATCCACTTAGAAATAGTCTGCTTTGAGATGGCATGTGCTGCAAGATCACAACGAAAGGCTACTAGTAGTTGCTCCGTCTTTCTGAAAGCTTTGGATCTGTTCAAGCAGAAGCGTAGTTGTCGGTGTATGTCCAAAGAATGCAGAATTCTCTCCCCCTTATTCTGTGGGTTTGGATAGAAAGTAGGCAGATGAATAACTTGGTTAAGGGCCACACTGGAGACTACCTTAGGCATGAATGTCGGGTTTGTCCTCAGAGAAACTCTGTCTGGATAAAAAATGATAAAAGGTTCCACAGCCATGAGTGCCTGTAGCGGAGACTCACCTTGCAGAAGTTATTGCTAGGAGCAGAGCAGTTTTCCAAGATAAAAACTTTATATCAGCTGGCTCAAAAGGAGGCAGGGTGAGTTTTTCCAAGACATAATTGAGGTCCCATGCAGTTATTGGTGATCTCCTTGGAGGTCTTAAGTTTTTGGCTCCACTGAGGTACTGCCTTAAAGGAGGAGAAAAGATCGGTAGCTCTGGATTGTAATGAGCCAAAATGGCTGAGGCATGAATTTTAATTGATGAAAAGGATAGGCCTTTGTCCAGCATCCCAGTTAAGTATTGCAAAATCTGAGAAATATTTGGTACAGCTGTGGCAATTCCTTGTGCCCGTTTCCAAGCACAGAATCTCTTCCATTTTCCAGCGCAAGATTTTCTGGTACTAGGCCTTCTGGCCTCCAAAATGACATCCATCACAGGGGCGCGTTTTGTATGACTACATTATCCGCCATGGTGCCAGATTTAAGGTCCTTAGCTGGCTGTGCAGGATCCGATTGTCCTGTTGGGATAGTAGATGAGGTATTTGAGGCAAGGTCCAAGCCGGGCATTGAGACAAGTTCCTTAGAATTGGATACCAGTACTGGTGGGGCCAGTCTGGGGCAATCAGTATCATTTTTGGCTTCTCTTGTCTGACCTTTAGGAGTACCTTGGGGAGGATAGGCAGTGAAGGAAAGGCATATACTGCCAAGTTTTTCCAGCTGAAAGATAGGGCGTCCACTTTCCATGCTTGTCTGTGATAAGTCTTTGTGCAGAATCTTTTTAGTTGATAGTTGCGAGGAGAGGCAAATAGATCCATCTCTGGGCATCCCCATTTCCTGGTTATACTTGTGGATCCAATTTCCACTCGTGGGGATCCATGAGGTTTCCGCTTAGTTCGCCTGCCAGAGTATTTATCTTTCCTGGCAGGAATTGTGCCTGCAGATGTACTTGGTAAGTCAATGCTGTGTCCCACAAAGTCATGGCTAGTCTGTAAAGGGGGTAGGAATGAGCGCCTCCCTGCTTGTTTATATACCACATGTCCGTGGTGTTGTCTGTCTTTAACAGTAATTGTCCCGGATGAAGTTGGTCCTTGAAGACAGTCAGGGCATTCTGAACAGCTAGCATCTATTTTTGACTGATATGTAGATGCATTTGGTTTGCGGACCATGTGCCTTGAATACACCTTCCTGCCATGTGGGCCCCCCCCAGGCATAATCTGATGCATCCGTTGTTAATGTTTGCCTGGCTGGGGGTAAAGTGAATGGCTGCCCCTTGTTCTGGTGACAAGTCTTCGCCCACCATCGAAACTCCTGTTGCAGGCAGTGAATGAGGGTAATTATTGTTTCCAGACTGTGGCAATGTTGATTCCAAACACTTTTTAGGTACCATTGAAGTTTCCTCATATGCAGTCTCGCATATGGAATTAGTAAAATGCAGGATACCATAAAGCCCAAAGCCTGCAGAATTTTTCTTGCAGAGAATAGGGCCTTTGTTGCCAACAGGTTGACATAGGTGGCAAGTTGTCTTTGTTGGTCTGGCTTGACATAAGCCATCTGGACAGTTGCATTTAAGCTTGCACCCAGGAATATTATCTCTTGAGAGGGTACTAGTTTTGATTTCATTTCGTTGACTGTGTACCCCAGGCCTGTTAGAAATCTCCTTACAAACGCCAGATGCTGTAGTAGAATGTCCTTGTTCTCTGCTTGAATGAGGCAGTTGTCCAAGTAAGGATATATTTGTATTCTCTTTGTCTGCAGAATGCAATTACTGGTGCCAGGCACTTTGTGAAGACCCTGGGCGCAGTACACAAGCCAAAGGGCAGTGCAGAGAATTGGTAGTGCATTGAGAAGAGCTTTGAATCAGAGGTATCTTCTGCATGTTTGTCTGATTGGGACATGCAGGTATGCCTCTTTTAGGTCTAGTCACAAGCCAAGCCTTCTTGCCCAGCATTGACAGAAGCTGCTGTAGAGTCAACATTTTGAATTTTGGTATATCCAGAAATGTGTTTAGAATAGATAGGTCCAGTATTGGTCTCCAGGTCTTGTCCTTTCTTGGGACCAAGAAAAGTCTTGAATAAAATCCTTGTCCCTGCTCTTGCTCTGGTACTTGTTGAATGGCCCTCATGTCCATGAGGGATGAGACTTGTTTTTGTGCCTCTGCCTACTGATGTTTCGGCAGGTCTGGCCAACTGTTTGTCCTTGGCAGGGTATGGAAGTGAAACTTGTAGCCTTGTGACACTATGTCTAGGACCCATTTGTCCTGGGTTATGTGCCAATTTTGAGAAAAAAGTGCTAGTTTTCCCCCTAAAGGTGCTGGCAGAAGATAAGTGCTTGGTGCAGGTAGGGTGAAGTCATTGGGACTGTTTCCTGTATGGCTGTGATTTGTTTTCTCCACTTTTGGAGGTAGAAGCACCCCATTGTTTAGACCTGTATGAACCTTGGGGCTGAGATCTGCCTCTTGGGTGTCTGTATCTGCCCCTTTGTGGTCTGTCTGACACTAGAAAGGACCAATTCTTTGTAGGCCAGCGTCTGCTAAATCTAGGTGGCTGTACCTGCAAGAAATCCTTAACAGTTTGCATAGATTTAGCTTTGTCCTCCATTTTCTTTAACACCTCTTCTGCTTTAACACCAAAAAAGGTATCATGCTGTAATGGAGCATCTAATAATTTTGCTTTGACATGATCAGGCAGAGTTTGTTCCTTTAACCAAGCATGCCTCCTGATTACAGAACCCGTAACAGCGGCCCTGCAGGAAGCCTCCAAAGAATCAAAACCACATTGCAAAGTATGTTTTCCAACTTCAGCTGCATGCAATAAATCCTGCATTTCTTTGTTTTCTGCACATTCAGAATTTATCAACATTTTCTGTTTAAGCAGTGACATAATATATTGCTGATATTTGAGCATATGAAACTGACAATTTAAAGCTCTTATAGCAAAGGTAGCAGAAGTGTAAATCTTTTCCCCATCTGTCCAAAGCCCTAGAATCCCTATCTGAGGGGGTAGGGTTTTTTGCTGCGGAAGCCTTGACCCCTTTGGGACCCTGAGAGATTGTTTCTGGGTCAGCAGCAGGGTTTTTGAAAAGGAATTTATGAGTCAGGAACCCTGTAGTACCCGTCTGGCTTAACAGGAGCTGGAGGTAAGGAGTCAGGGGTCAGACTGGACTCTGAAAATACATCTACAATGTCTAACACAGGTGGAATAGCTAGGGGCCTGTGTTGTGGTAGTAAAAGGAAGTCTGAGCCTTTTCTTAGATTCTGACAAATCTTGGCTCTCCCAGTGAAAATGCTCCCTCATGGTATGCAAAGTTTCCCCAAAAGAGAAATCCTCAAGAGGAGAGGCTGAAGGGATAGATTCTTCAGCATCAGAATCCTCATAGGGAGGAAGAGAGTATTCCTGATCAGAAGAGGAATCAGATGAAATGGAAACCTGATCTGAAGATTCATATTTTGTCTCTTGCCTAGGCCTTTTATCAGGTGGGGGATGGGAAAGTACAGTTTTGTACCTACCATAAATGTAGATGTTCGAGTGGTCATGCTGCTGCAGTCATCACACTTGGGTTATCCTGCCGTCAGGCGGTCCCTCAGTTGGCCTGAATTCCAACGCCTTGGTCCGGCATCGGTTGTTGTCGCTTCTTCCCTGAAGTCAGTGCGGCAGGGGTATATAAAAAAGGCAGCTGACGCCATTTTCTTCAGTTCTTCTTGCCCCAGATATCAGGTGCCCCATACTAAGAAGGCAAAATAAGAAGTTTGCAAAACATACCTTAGTGCAAAAATAGAAGTTATGTTCTTACCATAACGTTCCATGTTAGTTGTCTTCTTCTCGCCTTCTTTCTTGCTGGATGGGTTCGGAGCCGACCTCGGCTCTGACTCGGCCACTCTAAAAGCTCGAGAGTTGGTTCTACCGGCTCGAGGCTGCCCCTATATCCCACAATGCTAGGCGTGAATTACCTCAGATCTCATTTGTGAGCTAGGCCCAGCTAATAATACAACCAGGAAAAACTGGAAAAGAGTCCACCTCTATAAACAAAGGGAAAGAGAAGGGTGACCTAAGCCTGATCTAGGAAAATATGCACAGCAGAGCATATACCTATCGCAAAGAGGTGGTAGAAAGAGAGGTCACAATCAAACTCCTCTAGGTCTGTCCAGGCCAGGGGGAAGGAGGGTGGGGCCTTAAGAAAGAAGCGAGAAGAAGACAACTAACATGGAACGTTATGGTAAGAACATAACTTCTATATGTTAAGTTGTCTATCTCGCCTTCATTCTTGCTGGATGGGACCGCGTCCCTAGCACCTTGTCCCGGGTGGCCTAACGGAACAGACTCTTGAGAACAGTGGAACCAAAGTTAGCTCTATGCCTAGAAGCTAAATCCAACTTATAATGAGAAATAAAAGTGTGAGGAGTAGCCCAAGTAGCCGCTGCACAAATGGTGTCAATAGGCAGTCTGTCTTGGAAGGCTATAGAAGTAGCCAAAGCTCTGGTGGAATGGCTAATTCCAAAGTGCCAAAAGAACGGGTCCACTGCTCGAACAAGGAATAAGTTGCAAAAACACCAGTATTCCACATACACCCACTTCAGCTTGAAGAACCAGACTCCGTTGATGCAAAACACAGGTTTATTTGTTTTTTAAAAACACAAAACACTCCATTCAGATAGATGGTTTAGCGCTTTCATCTGATCTCTCAGATTTCTTCAGAACCACCATTACCTCTTGACACACCCCTTTTATATCCTATTTGGCGCCAAAAAATTATTCAAAGTTGGTGGAATGGGCTTTAGGTTTGTTAGGCAGCTTTTGGTGTCTAATTTCATAAACAAGGGAAATCAGAGATGTTAGCCATCTAGATAATGATACCTTTAAAACTGAAAGTCCCTTTCTGCCTTCTGCATAAGAGACAAACAGCTGGTCAGATTTTCTGAATTGTTTGGTTCTATCCAAATAGTACCTTAACTGACTATGAACATCTAGCCAATGCAATTTTTGTTCAGACCTGTTAGAATATTCTGGAAAAAACACAGGGAGGTCAATGCTTTGATTTAGGTTAGACGCCGAGACTATCTTGGGTAAAAAGGACGGGTTGGTTCAGAAGATACCCTGTCCTTATGGAACAACAGATAAGGAGGTCGACAGCTGAGTGCATGAAGTTCTGAAACTCTTCTAGCTGAAGTAATAGCTACCAGAAAGAGAGTCTTCCATGATAGCAATTTTAAAGAACAGGAGGCTGCAGGTTCGAAAGGGGGAAGAATCAAAGAACTAAGAACTAAATTTAGGTCCCAAGGAGGAGGAGGATTTCTTATAGGAGGTCTGAGTAGAAAACTCCTTTCAAAAGGCTTTGCAAAGCTTGTGGGACATTATGGCAGACTCTGAAATGCCCACATGAAAGTTAGAAATAGCTGCCAATTGAACTTTAAGAGTAGAAGGAGATGAACCTGCATGGAAGAGTTCAGCTAGAAAATCAAGGACCATTTGGATGGAAGCAGTGAAAGGATCTATGTCCCTTCCTTGAGCCCAATAGGCGAAACGTTTCCACTTACTCAAATAAATCTTTCGAGTGGAAGATTTATGGGAAGCTATCAAAATATCTCGAACAGAATGAGATATTTGAGGAAGCCTGGCTAAGGTTGGAATTGGAGGAACCAAACAGTGAGGATCAGAGAGGGAAGGGAGCGATGAAACTGACCCGACTGATGGATCAAAAGATCTGGAGCTAGGTCCAGATGCCAAGGTTGCTCCAACAGAAAATGATGTAGAAAGGGGAACCAAACCTGTCGAGGCCAGTAAGGAGCAATGAGGATCAACGAGGCCTTCTGAGCGATAGCTTTCTGTATCACTTGAGAGATTAGTGGGAAGGGAGGAAATGCATACAGAAGTCCCCGGGGCCAAACTTGGACTAGAGTGTCTCTGCTGGGCTGGCCTGGTAAAGGGAATAGGGTGAAAATCTCTGCACTTGCTGTTTTGGGGAGTAGCAAAAAGGTCGCAGCAAGGCTGACCCCACTTGAGAAAAATTTCTTTCACAACAGAGTCTTTCAGAGACCACTCGTGAGGCATGAGGATAGCTCTGCTCAACTTGTCCGCGATTTGATTGGACTTCCCGGGGATGTGCGTTGCTATCAGAAACCACTGAGAAGAAATCGCCCATTGCCACAGTCTGAGTGCTTCTCGACACAGGGGGTAGGACCTGGTTCCGCCTTGTTTGTTGATATACCACACTACAGACATATTGTCCGTCTGGATTGCTATCGTTCCCAAGGGAAGAGAGTCTTGAAGGGCTTGCAACGCTAAAAGCACTGCTCTCATCTCTAGAACATTTATGTGCAAGTGGCATTCGTCTGGTTGCCATGTGCCCTGGACAGTTCTGCCCTGATAATGCCCCCCCCACCCGATCAGGGAGGTGTCCGTTGTCAGAGTAGCAACCGGAGGGGAAGGAACAAAGGGTCTTCCCAATAAGAGCCGAGGGGAAGACATCCACCACAGAAGATTATTTCTGCATGTTTGCGTAATCATAATGGTGTGGGACATCGGAAGTTGCTGGTATGACCATTGCGTGAAGAGCATCCATTGAAGGATTCTCATGTGGAATCTGGCTAATGGAAGCAGAGGTATGGCAGCCGCCATAATCCCCAACACTTTCAGAACTAACCTGGCTTTGATTCTGTTGCTGCTGAAGAGGAGCGAGACCAGTTTGCGTATGTCTGTTGTTCTCTGATCTGTTAGTCTCGCAGACATGTTGACTGTGTCTAGATTTGCGCCTATGAAGGTAATAGTACGACAAGGCGACAAAACAGACTTTTCGCAATTTATTGAAATGCCTAAATTTTGACAAATGCGAAAGGTGTAGTCCCTGGCCATTAGAAGAAGATGCTTGGTGGGAGATGTGAGGAGCCAGTCGTCCAAATATGGAAACACCTGGAATCCTTGACGTCTCAGGTGAGAAGCTACCACTGCCAAGCATTTGGTAAACACCCGGGGGGCAGTGGTGAGACCAAAGGGCAGGGCCCTGAATTGAAAATGACTGGTTCCCAGCCTGAAGCGGAGGAATCTTCTGGAGCGTCTGTTCATTTTTATGTGATAGTACGCATCCTGAAGGTCTATAGAGCACATCCAGTTTCCCTTTCCCAGTAGGGGAAGGATGGACTGCAGTGTGACCATCCGAAATCTTGTTTTCTTGACTGACTTGTTCAAGATACTGAGATCCAAAATTGGTCTCCAGTCCCTTGTTTTCTTTGGAACTAAAAAGAACCTGGAGTAGATTCCAGATCCTTGCTGGTCTGCTGGAACTGGCTGAATTGCTCTTTCTGCAAGCAGCTTTGAAATTTCCAAAGCTGCAAGATCCCTTTGAGCGGGTGGAACATCTGGAAGGGATTTTTTTGATTGGTTTGGAATGCGAACGAAGGGAATGGAATAGCCTTCGGAAATGATGGACTCTACCCACTTGTCTTGAGTCAGGGATAGCCAGGCTTCTGGGTACAGTGACAATCTTCCCCCGACTGCCTCCGAAGGTGGACAGTCTGGCAACACCTCAGGGATGCTGAAAGGGCTTATCGGAAAAGGTTTCTCGATTGCCCTGATTCTGCGGACCCCCTCTGCCTCTGGGGCGACGTCTACCATTATTGTTGCCTCCTCTGCCTCTGGATGGGAACAGACTCTGTGCGTCAGGCAAATTCCCTTGTGATTGTTTGCGGAACCACATTTTTCCACTTTTCTGGCCTTTGGGGTAAGGTCTAGAAGGACTAGAAAAACGGACTCCGATGGCAGAGAGAGTTTTGCCATCCGTCTCGCACCTAGTCAAGGTTTCTTTCACTTGAGGACCAAAGAGAGATGATCCATCAAACGGGGAATTAGTGAAAGACATTTTAAAGGGGTCCGCAAAATTGCATAGACGCATCCAGGCATGCCAGCGTAAGGCAACACCTGTCCCTGCGGCTCTACTCGCTCCATCAGCCGCATATGAGAGGAGGCGCATGGAGGAGTTAGCTATCGAATTCAGGGTAATCAGCTGAGTGTTCATTTTGTTCTGAAAATCTGCAGCTGAAGGATCCTTCAACATCTCACTCGCTTCCTTGATCAAGTCTCTCTGGAGACGGGTGAAATGGCATAGGTAGTTCAGCAAACGCATTGCAAAGGTCGCTGACGAAAACATCCGCTTCCCATACCTGTCCATAGACCTAGATTCTTTGTTAGGGGGATGAACAGGCACTGAAGGATCAGCTAGTTCCTTCTTGGTGGCAGCAGCTACCACCATAGCATCCACAGAAACACCTTTGGTTAGAAATTGTTTGTCAGTTGGTGCTGTTATAAATTTAGAAGGACTCCTGGGGGTAGGGTCCACTGAGTCAGGAGCCGTCCAGGCTTTCTTTGCCACCACCTGCATGAGGGATCAAGGGGGCACCCAGGAGGTGGAAGGGCGAGACAACGCCTCAAGATACACAGATTCATCCTCCGAAGGGTTAAGGGCTGGCCAATTTCCCTCTGTTTCAGGATCTCTAGAATGTCCGCAAAGGAGACATCTTCAGAAGGGGAACGGGGGGAACCCTCGGAATCCTCTAAATCTGTGTCAGAGGTGACAGACTCAGGTGAGTCTATGTGCTTCTTCTTACACTTTCTCTTCCTAGGGGGCTCCCCTGCCAATTCAGGGGAGGCCTCGGAAGAAGATGAGATCCCCACAGGGGATTCTTGAGGAGCTGGCTCTCTGCGGTCTGGGATGAGGGAGTGAGTCGACATAACCAGAGGCACCGAAGAGGGAGGGGCGGACGGAGCCGACTGTGGAGTCGAACAAGGTTCCAACACACTCCGCATGACCTCGAACGCACCCCTGTCTGGCAGAGCCAGAGGTCCCCGCTCCGAGAAGCTGAGAACCTCCCTCGGCACCGACAGAGATGGCTCCGAGGCCGATGTCGGAGCCGAACTCACCAGCGCCGAAGCACCGAGAGGGAGAGGGGGGTCGGACAAGGGTCCGATGCCACTCACCCCCTCGGAGCCGACGAGGGAAGTCCGGTGCCGAGATTCTTCAAAAGAAGAAATCGGAGCCGACGACGGAGCCGAAGACAAATGTATCGGCTCCGACGCTACCACAGTCTCGGTTCCGAGACGCCCCGGCTCCGAGCTCAAAGGAGTCGGAGGAGGAATATTTATAGGAATAAGTTGAGGCATCGACTGATGAGTCGGGCTCTGAAGCATTTGGGCCAGTGCCTCGGACTTTAAAAGTCGACTCACTACCCTCTGGAGGTCATGATCCGAGAGCCTCGATGACCTGGAGGAGTGAGATCTGTGGCTCCGTTCAGACAGCAAGGGAGACGCTGGAGCCGAATGAACGGAGCCAAGGGATGGTGACCTCGACCTCTTTCTAGATGTCGGCTCAGATGGTCTGATTGGAGCCGACCCAGGAATCTCTAATGCCTCGGCTCCGGCCGGAGCCGAGGGAACCACAGACACTGTAGTCAAAGACTCATCGGCACCAGCCGGAGCCGATGTAGCAGCAGGCTTCGAAGCCTTAGGCCTCGACTCAGAAGCTGGAGCCGAGGTCTTAGAAGCCTTGGAAGGTTTACCCGAGGTAGCAGATAGGGAACCTTCAGGCTTAAGCAAACCCCTTAATATGAGTTTGTTTTTTCTTTCCTGCAGGACTCTAGGGCTGAAGCCATGGCATACAGCACAAGAGTCCTGCAGGTGTAAAGGTCCCAGGCAGTACACACAAGAAGTGTGGCCGTCTGTCAGAGACATTTTCTGACAGCACGAGTCACACTTCTTGAAGCCTGAGACCTTTGAATCCTTGGACATTTCAAGGAACCGAAGTGTAACCACGCACAACAACACACACACAGATTACACTGTCAGAAAAATCTAAGTAAGATTACTTTAAAACAAAACTTCTGAAAAGTAAGTTAAGTTAAGGATATAAAAATAGAAGTTATGTTCTTACCATAACGTTCCATGTTAGTTGTCTTCTTCTCGCCTTCTTCTTGCTGGATGGGTTCGGAGCCGACCTCGGCTCCGACTCGGCCACTCTAAAAGCTCGAGAGTTGGTTCCACCGGCTCGAGGCTCCCCTTATATCCCACAATGCTAGGCGTGAGTTACCTCAGATCTCGTTTGTAAGCTAGGCCCAGCTTATAATAGCAATAGAATAACTATAAACAAAGTCCACCTCTATAAACCAGGGAGAAGAGAAGGGTGACCTACATCCTGATCCAGGAAAATATGCACAGCAGCATATACCTAAAGTAAAGAGGTGGTAGAAAGAGAGGTCACAATCAAACTCCTCTAGGTCTGTCCAGGCCAGGGGGAAGGAGGGTGGGACGCAAGAAGGCGGCGAGAAGAAGACAACTAACATGGAACGTTATGGTAAGAACATAACTTCTATATGTTAAGTTGTCTATCTCACCTTCATTCTTGCTGGATGGGACCGTCCCTAGCACCTTGTCCCGGGTGGCCTAACGGAACAGACTCTTGAGAACAGTGGAACCAAAGTTAGCTCTATGCCTAGAGGCTAAATCCAACTTATAATGAGAAATGAAAGTGTGAGGAGTAGCCCAAGTAGCCGCTGCACAAATGGTGTCAATAGGCAGTCTGTCTTGGAAGGCTATAGAAGTAGCCAAAGCTCTGGTAGAATGGGCTTTAGGTTTGTTAGGCAGCTTTTGGTGTCTAATTTCATAAACAAGGGAAATCAGAGATGTTAGCCATCTGGATAATGATACCTTTGAAACTGAAAGTCCCTTTCTGCCTTCTGCATAAGAGACAAACAGCTGGTCAGATTTTCTGAATTGTTTGGTTCTATCCAAATAGTACCTTAACTGACGATGAACATCTAGCCAATGCAATTTTGTTCAGACCTGTTAGAATATTCTGGAAAAAACACAGGAGGTCAATGCTTTGATTTAGGTTAGGCCGAGGCTATCTTAGGTAAAAAGACGGGTTGGTTCAGAAGATACCCTGTCCTTATGGAACAACAGATAAGGAGGTCGACAGCTGAGTGCATGAAGTTCTGAAACTCTTCTAGCTGAAGTGATAGCTACCAGAAAGAGAGTCTTCCATGATAGCAATTTTAAAGAACAGGAGGGCTGCAGGTTCGAAAGGGGAGAGAATCAAAGAACTGAGAACTAAATTTAGGTCCCAAGGAGGAGGAGGATTTCTTATCGGAGGTCTGATTAGAAAAACTCCCTTCAAAAAGGCTTTGCAAAGCTTGTGGGACATGATGGCAGACTCTGAAATGCCCACATGAAAGTTAGAAATAGCTGCCAATTGAACTTTAAGAGTAGAAGGAGATGAACCTGCATGGAAGAGTTCAGCTAGAAAATAAAGGACCATTTGGATGGAAGCAGTGAAAGGATCTATGTCCCTTCCTTGAGCCCAATAGGCGAAATGTTTCCACTTACTCAAATAAATCGTTCTAGTGGAAGATTTATGGGAAGCTATCAAAATATCTCGGACAGAGTGAGATATTTGAGGAAGCCTGGCTAAGGTTGGAATTGGAGGAACCAAGCAGTGAGGTTCAGAGAGGGAAGGGAGCGATGAAACTGACCCGACTGATGGATCAAAAGATCTGGAACTAGGTCCAGATGCCAAGGTCGCTCCAACAGAAATTGATGTAGAAAGGGGAACCAAACCTGTCGAGGCCAGTAAGGAGCAATGAGGATCAACGAGGCCTTCTGAGCGATAGCTTTCTGTAGCTTTCACCGAAGTGGGAGGGGCGGACGGAGCCGACTGTGGAGTCGAACAAGGTTCCAACACACTCCGCATGACCTCGAATGCACCCCTGTCAGGCAGAGCTAGAGGTCCCCGCTCCGAGAAGCTGAGAACCTCCCTCGGCACTGACAGAGATGGCTCCGAGGCTGATGTCGGAGCCGAACTCACCAGCGCCGAAGCACCGAGAGGGAGAGGGGGGGGTCGGACAAGGGTCTGATGCCACTCACCCCCTCGGAGCCGACGAGGGAAGCCCGGCGCTGAGATTCTTCAAAAGAAGAAATCGGAGCAGACGACGGAGCCGAAGACAAATCTATCGGCTCCGACGCTACCACAGTCTCGGTCCCGAGACGCCCCGGCTCCGAGCTCAAAGGAGTCGGAGGAGGAATATTTATTGGAACAAGTTGAGGCATCGACTGAGGAGTCGGACTCTGGAGCATTTGGGCCAGTGCCTCGGACTTCAAAAGTCTACTCACTACCCTCTGGAGGTCGTGATCCGAGAGCCTCGATGACCTGGAGGAGTGAGATCTATGGCTCCGTTCAGACAGCAGGGGAGACGCTGGAGCCGAATGAACGGAGCCAAGGGACGGTGACCTCGATCTCTTTCTAGATGTCGGCTCCGATGGTCTGATCGGAGCCGACCCAGGAATCTCTAATGCCTCGGCTCCGGCCGGAGCCGAGGAAACCACGGATACTGCAGTCAAAGACTCATCTGCTCCAGCCGGAGCCGATGAAGCAGTAGGCTTGAGCCTTAGGCCTCGACTCTGAAGCTGGAGCCGAGGACTTAGAAGCCTTAGAAGGTTTCCCCGATGACACAGAAAGGGAACCTTCAGGCTTAATTAAACCCCTCAAAATGAGTTTATTTTTTCTCTCCTGCAGGACTCTAGGGCTGAAGCCATGGCATACAGCACAAGAGTCCTGCAGGTGTAAAGGTCCCAGGCAATACACACAAGAAGTGTGACCGTCTGTCAGAGACATTTTCTGACAGCACGAGTCACACTTCTTGAAGCCTGAGACCTTTGTATCCTTGGACATATTCAAGGAACCGAAGTGTAATCACACACAGAAAACACACACACAGATTACACTGATAGGGTTCAAAGGGAATTATTTAAACTAAAGGTAAGTTAAATAAAACTCCCTAATTAAACACATACACACCCTAAGGATAGGGAAGGAAGGGCCCGAAGGCCTTAGGGAAAGAACTATAAGTTCTTTAGAAAAAGGGGCTGGATAAAAGGTAGAAGGGATAATAAGTCCACTACACTAAAGGGAAAGAAAAATACACTAAGCTAGCCTAAGTCTAAAGAATTTAAACTAGTCTAACTTTCACCAACCTGGAGCCGGTAGCAAACACCCCTCGCTCGCTGTAGGCAAAGCGAGATCTGGGGTAACTCACGCCTAGCATTGTGGGATATAAGGGGAGCCTCGAGCCGGTGGAACCAACTCTCGAGCTTTTAGAGTGGCCGAGTCGGAGCCGAGGTCGGCTCCGAACCCATCCAGCAAGAATGAAGGCGAGATAGACAACTTAACATCTCCTATTAAAAACACATACACACACTGAGGGAAGGAAGGGCCCGAAGGCCAAGGGAAAGAACTTATTAGTTCTTGAAAAAAAAAAGGGGCTGGATAAGATGGTAGAAGGGTAAATATCCACTACACTAAAGGTAACAAAAAGGGGATAAACTAAGCTAGAGTAAGTTTAAAGGTTATTAGACTAATCTAATTTAAAATAACCTGGAGCCGGTAGAAAACACCTCGATCGCTGTAGCGGCAAACGAGATCTGAGGTAATTCACGCCTAGCATTGTGGGATATAGGGGCAGCCTCGAGCCGGTGGAACCAACTCTCGAGCTTTTAGAGTGGTTTAGTCGGGCCGAGGTCGGCTCCGAACCCATCCAGCAAGAATGAAGGCGAGATAGACAACTTAACATCTTTTAGTTATGTACTTACCATAACTTTAGATGTTTGGGATCCATCTCGCCTACATTCTGTACTGATGGGCTCGGAGCCGAGACTCGGCACGCTATGCTATAGAGCGAAGCCTCTTATTGGCTGAGCTATTCTCTATCCCAGGATGCACCACCGCTAAGCCCCCAGATCTTGTTTGTCTGCATTCATGCACACAAACAACTGTTTATATAACATTGCCAGATGTTTCAAGATGAAAAGTACAGTTTTGTACCTACCATAAATGTAGATGTTAGAGGATCCACATTGCTGCAGTCATAACCTGTGGGTAGTCCGCTGTCCTCGGTCGGCCCGAATACCAAAGAGTTAGGCTGGCGTCGGTCATGGGCGCCCGGAGCTGACGTCAGTAAGAAGTAGTACTTAAGCGCATGACCGACGCCATATCCTCAAGTCTTTCTTGCCCCAGATGTCAGAAGGCCTTAAAAAAGAAAAGGCCAGAGCCACAAAGGAGAAAACTAAGAATTATCCCCAGGGAACAATAATAACAAACCACAACAACAACCCCAATCCAAAGAGGGGAAGGAGGGAGGGAAAATAGGACTGCAGCAATGTGGATCCTCGAACATCTACATTTATGGTAGGTACAAAACTGTACTAGGTTCTTCGTCTCACATTGCTGCAGTCATAACCTGTGGGTAGAATCCCAAAGCAAAGGAAAAGGGAGGCTGGCAAACTAAAAAGCATTAGGGGCTGCTAACATGCCCTGTAAAACTGCAGTGGCAAACCCCGCCCTGGATTTGGAGAAAAGAGGGAGATGGTAGTGTTTAGTAAAAGTATGAACTGAACTCCAAGTAGCTGCTTCCAAAATATCTTTAGTAGCTACACCCCTCAAAAAAGCAGTAGAAGTGGCAGTAGCCCTAGTGGAATGAGGTCTAATCCCAGCAGGAACCATCCTTCCCATTATGAGAATAACAAAAAGCAATACAATTACCAATCCACTTTGAAATAGTCTGCTTTGAAACAGTTTTCCCTTGTGAACCCAAAGCAAAAGAAACAAATAACTGTTGAGTCTGTCTGAACTCCTTAGTTCTGCTCAAATAATAACGTAACTGCCTGTGTATATCCAAAGAATGCAAGATTTTTTTCCCCCTTATTTTGGGGATCAGCATAAAAGGTAGGCAAATGGATAGACTGGTTCAAGGCCACATTAGAAATCACTTTTGGCATGAAAGTAGGGTTAGTACGCAAAGAAACTCTATCCTTATGGAATATTAGAAAGGGTTCAACTGCCATGAGAGCCTGCAATTCAGATACCCTTCTAGCAGAAGTAATGGCCAACAAAAAGGCAGCCTTCCAAGACAAAAACTTCAATTCAGACGTAGCTGCAGGTTCAAAAGGAGGCAGAGTAAGCTTCTCCAACACAAAATCGAGATCCCAGGAAGGAGTAGGAGCTCTACGTGGGGGTCTTATATTTTTTGCCCCTCTAAGAAATTGCTTAAACAAAGGGTGAGAAAATAAAGGAGGGTCACAATCATAGTGAGCAGAAATGGCTGCAGCATGAACCTTCACAGAGGAAAATGACAAACCCTTGTCTAGTAACTCAGTAAGGTACTGCAGTGTACAACTCAAATTAGGTACAGAGTCATCAAAGTCCTTTGTTGTGCTCCAAAGAAAAAATCTCCTCCATTTATCAGCATAAACTTTTCTAGTGCTGGGCCGCCTAGCTTCCAAAATGACATCTAAAACCTGTTGAGGAAGCTGAGAACCCACAGGCTCTAAAACAGGATACGCCAGGCCGTTAGATGCAGGGACTGCACCCTGACATTGAGCAAATGACTGCTTGACTGGGACAACAAGTGAGGAAGTAGTGGCAAAGGCCAAGGAGGCTCCTGAATTAAACTCCTCAGCAGAGGATACCAGTGCTGTCGTGGCCAATCTGGTGCTATTAAAATCATGCAAAGCTTGTCCCGCCTGACCTTCAAGAGTACCTTGGTAAGGAGAGGCAGAGGAGGAAAAGCATAGACGTGAAGGTTGTTCCAACTGAAAGATATAGCATCCACTTTCCAAGCTTTTGGATGAAACATCTTTGTGCAAAATTTTGGTAGTTGGAAATTTAGAGGAGAAGCGAACAGATCTATGTTTGGAGTTCCCCAAGCCACTGTCAACTGTTGAAATACCTGGGGATCCAATTTCCACTCGTGGGGATCCACAATTTGTCTGCTCAATACATCTGCTAGGGAGTTCTGTGCTCCTGGCAGAAACCGTGCTTGAAGAGTGATGTGCAAACCCAGAGCAGTCTCCCACAGTATCATAGCTTGTCTGCAAAGAGGGTAAGAATGGGTCCCCCCCTGCTTGTTGATGTACCACATGACTGTAGTGTTGTCTGTTTGTATCAACACCTGTCCTGGTTGAAGTAGGCCCTTGAAAGCCATCAGGGCAAACTGGACTGCTAACATCTCCTTCATGTTGATATGCAAATGCTGTAGTTTGGGAGGCCACGTGTCTTGAATCCATTTCCCATTAAAGTGTGCTCCCCAAGCCAGGTCTGAGGCATCCGTCGTTAAGATCTGACTCGCCTCTGGTCGGGTCACAGAGAGTCCCTTGTTTAGGTGACATTCCTGTGCCCACCACAAGAATTCCTTCTGGATGCAAGGTATTATCGGAATGACAGTGTCCAAATCGTGGCAGTGTTGAGTCCATACACTTTTGAGATACCATTGTAGCTTCCGCATATGCAGTTTGGCATTGGGAAGTACCAGAATGCAAGATGCCATGAACCCCAAGGCTTGAAGGACTGTCCTTGCAGTCAGCCTGGACAGTACTGATAATTGCTGGAAGTATAGATGAAGAGTTCTTTGTTTGTCCGGGGTCAGAAAAGCCATCTGAGAGGCTGTATTCAGTCTCACACCCAGAAAGCACATGTCCTGAGAGGGTACTAGACTGGACTTTGTTTCGTTCACAGAATACCCTAGGCACCTTAAAACTGCCATTACATACTGTAGATGTTGAAGTAACTTGTCTTTGTCTTGAGCAAGAATCAGGCAATCGTCCAGACAAGGATAAATTTGTATTCCCCTCAGTCTTAAGAAAGCTATTACAGGAGCCAGAACCTTTGTGAACACCCTGGGCGCAGTAGATAAACCAAAGGGCAATGCAGAGAACTGATAATGAGAAGTACCAGCCCAAAAACGCAGGAATCTCCTGCAGCTGGGTCTGATAGGAATGTGAAGATAGGCCTCTTTGAGATCCAGAGTTACCATCCAGTGATCTTTGCCTAGCAGAGGCAGAAGTTGCTGTAATGTTAACATCTTGAACTTTGGAATGTCTAGGTATGTATTGAGAATGGACAAATCCAGAATTGGCCTCCAAGTGTTTCCTTTCTTTGGCACTAGGAAAAGACGAGAATAAAACCCTAGGCCTTCTTCTGACGGAGGCACCACCTGGATTGCCCCCATCTGTAAAAGTAAAGAAATTTGTTCCTGAGCCTCCAGCCTTTGCTGAGGAGGTACATCTGGCATGCCTTTGAAAGGGGGAAAAGTGTGAAAATAAAACTTGTAGCCTTGATTTATTATGTCCAACACCCATTTGTCCTGGGTGACCAAATGCCAATTTTGTTTGAAAAGTGCCAACTTTCCTCCTAGAGGAGCTGCCAGAAAGGAAGGATCTGGCAGCTGGAGATGCAGGTCATTGGGTCTGTTTACGAAAAGGCTGACCCCTGCCCTCACCAGAAGATTGTGCAGGAGAACTCCAAGTCCTAGGTCTGAAAGAACCCTGAGCGTGAGCCCTGCCCCTACCACGTCTAGACCTGCCCTTAGTCTGAAAATCTGAAGAAGGGTAAGACCATCCTCTTGCAGGCCAATTCCTGCTAAACTTAGGGGGCTGCACTTACAAAAATTCCTTAACTGTCTGCATAGACTTAGCTTTGTCTTCCATCTTTTTCAAAACTGACTCCACAGGGGAACCAAAAAGAACTTCAGACTTAAGGGGAGCATCCAAAATCCGAGCTTTAACGTGTTCTGACAAATTTTGATCCTTAAGCCAGGCATGTCTACGAATAACTGAACCAGTAGCAGCTACCCTGGAAGAAGCCTGAAGGGCATCGAAGCCACACTGCAAGGAATGTTTACCAACTTGATCTGAAGCATGAACCAAGTCCTGCAATTCCTTACACTCTATACCCTCAGATAAAGCATCTACCTTAGATTTCAATTGACCTAACAGAAAGTTCTGATACTTCAGCATATGGAATTGGCAATTTAAAGCCCTCATAGCTAATGTAGAAGAGGTGTACACTTTTTTCCCCCACCTATCCAACGCTCTAGAATCTTTATCCAAAGGAACTGGATTCTTAACTACAGAAGCCCTGACACCCTTAGGCCCTTGAATAATAGTTTCCGGGTCAGCTCTAGGGCTCTTATACAAATATTTATGTGCCTCTGGAACTCTGTAATACCTGTCTGGCTTGACAGGGGCAGGGGGTAAAGAATCAGGATTAAGGGAAGCTTCAGAAAAAACATCCTGAACAACATCTAAAACAGGGGGAATAGCCAAAGGTCTATGCTGTGGTAAAAACAAAAATTCCCTAAGCCTCTTACGAGAATCTGAAAAATCCTGACCTTCCCACTTGAAATGCTCCCTCATGGAATGCAAGGTTTCAGAAAAGGAAAAATCCTCTGGAGGTGAAGCAGAAGGACAGGAATCCTCTGCATCCGAATCAGAATAGGGAGGAAAATCCTGAATATCCTCAGCTGAGGACTCAGAGTAATCTGAGGAATGCTCCATTCCCTCTAAATCTGTCTCTACCCTAGGCCTCTTCTCTGGAGGGGGCATGGAACCCCTGATCAAAGTAATCAAATCCTCTGCCATTTTCAACATATGTTTTTTAGGAACAGAGCCCGAAGAACCAGGGCTGTGGCCCGTACCAGAAATACCAGGTCTAGTCTTAGCAGGGCCTTTAGTGACTGAAGTAGAAGGCCTAATAACCTTTTGTAAGGATGGAACCACAGAAACTTGAGAAGCACCATCGGCCTGACCTAACTCCTGAGAGGCCAACTCCTGCAAAAGTAAGGTTCCCCCTGGGATTCAGCAGAGACCTCGGCTGGATCCACAGATTCAACCGTAGATTCTATAGAACCGGCGTCCGCAACGGACGACTCATCCGGTTTAGATCTTAAGGATTTATCTTTTCGCTTTTTTGCGGTAGCGGGAGTCGGAGGATCCGACGGCATGTTGTAGTTACACCGCTTACCGAAAACAAGCCTAGCACAGTCTAATCTGCATTTAATGGTGTGCTTATTAAAACTAGCGCAAAAGCGACACCCGACTACGTCGTGTTCAGGCCCTAAGCAAGGAATACAGAGAGAATGATAGTCCCCATGAGGTATCAGTTTCCCACAAGAAATACAATTATTAACTTTTTTTGACATCCGGATTAACTGAGGCAAGAAGACAAAAATTTTCCCCAACGGGGTACTTAGCCCAACTTGGTCTTCGGTCTGAAACTCGAAAACTGAAAATTTCAGAACGCCGAACGGCACTTGCAAACACTGCTTCTGCTTCGGACCACGCGGCAAGGAAGACTGAGGATATGGCGTCGGTCATGCGCTTAAGTACTACTACGTACTGACGTCAGCTCCGGGCGGCCATGACCGACGCCAGCCTAACTCTTTGGTATTCGGGCCGACCGAGGACAGCGGACTACCCACAGGTTATGACTGCAGCAATGTGAGACGAAGAACATCAATAGAATTCGGACCATCCGATCTCTTCTGATCTCCAAGGCAGGGGGAAGGAGGGTGGGTATTAGGAATGTAGGCGAGATCTAAAGTTATGGTAAGTACATAACTAAAAGATGTTATGTGATCCTATCTCGCCTACATTCTGTACTGATGGGACAGCGTCCCTAGCACCTAAATCCTGGATGGCTCACTGGAAAACACTCCTGAGCACTGTGGAACCAAATGAAGCTTGTCCCCGAGATGCCACATCCAATTTGTAGTGGGAAATGAAAGTGTGCAGGGAAGACCACGTAGCCACAGCACAAATGTCACTAATGGCAAGCTTAGAATGGAATGCTATTGAAGTAGCCATAGCTCTTGTAGAGTGAGCTTTGATAGAGGTTGTAAGCTCTTTATTAGAAGAGGAATACGCCTGGCTAATACAGTCCCTGATCCATTTGGCAATAGTGACCTTTGTGACGGATTTGCCCAATTTATTATCCAAAAAGGACACAAACAACTGATCTGTTTTCCGTGTTTGTTGGGTCCTGTCTAAATAAAAACGCAATTGCCTATGAACATCCAATGTGTTGAAGATGTATTCCGCTTTGTTTGAGTACTTTGAAAAGAAAACTGGAAGTTCTAGTGACTGTTGCAGGCAACAACTGGAACAAACTTTAGGGACAAAAGATGGATCAGGCCTGAGGGATACTCTATCTTTGTGAAAAACCAGGTACGGTGGTTTTACAGACAGAGCTTGAAGTTCTGAAACTCTTCTGGCAGAAGTAATCGGGACCAGAAAGGCGGTTTTCCAAGAAAGAAATTTCAAATTACATGTTGCTGCCAGCTCGAAGGGGGAGGAGGTTAAGGTACGTAACACCACATCGAGATCCCATGGAGGAGCAGGGTGAGAAATCGGAGGTCGTAAAAGCAGAGCACCTTTCATGAAGGTTTTACACAATTTGTTGCTCATTAAAGGTGGGTTTGTAGATTCATGGAAACTGGAAATAGCTGCCAATTGGACCTTGATGGTAGAGACTGAAGAACCTTGATTAAATAGAGAAGTCAGAAATTTCAGGACTTCCAATACCGGAACAGTGATGGGATCCAGACCCCGGAGTTGAGCCCAAATAGCAAATCTCTTCCATTTGCTAATATACAATTTCTTAGTGGCAGACTTGTGGGCCGAGGATAAGATATGAATGACTTCCGGGTCTAAGGTATGATTCCTGACTATAGTCGGAAGAGGAGGAGCCAAGCTGTTAACTTCAAAGTGTGAAGGGACTGATGGAGTTGTCCCGACTGATGAATTAATAGGTCTGGGATCTGATCCAGGAACCATGGACCATCCAGTGCATATCTCCGAAGATAGGGGAACCATACCTGACGAGGCCAGTAAGGGGCAACCAAAATCATTTTGCTCCCCAAGTGAGACGCCTTTTGGATCACTCTGAGAAGGAGGGGAACTGGGGGGAAGGCGTATAGCAAGCCGTTGGGCCAAGGATGGGCTAATGCGTCCATAGGACTCTCCCCCGGAGCTGGAGTGAGAGAAGAAGTTCTTGCACTTCGCGTTCAGCGGGGTTGCGAAGAGGTCGCAACAAGGAGTTCCCCATCTGCTGAAGATCTGAGTTGTCACTGCATCGTTCAGAGGCCACTCGTGAGGAGAGAGAATTGTTCTGCTTAGCCTGTCGGCTATCACGTTGGACTTGCCAGGGATATGAGTCGCCACTAGAAAACGTTTGGTCGTCACTGCCCATTCCCAAACTCTCATGGCCTCTCTGCAAAGGGGGTAGGATCTGGTCCCTCCCTGCTTGTTCAGGTACCAGACTACTGACATGTTGTCGGAGTGAACGGCAATTACGCCCTGAGGGAGGTAATCGTGAAGGGCTTGTAGGGACAGAAACACCGCCCTCATTTCTAAAATGTTGATATGAAGGAGGCTCTCTTCTGAATGCCATATGCCTTGGACTAACCTGCCCAGGGAATGCCCCCCCCCACCCCATCTGGGAGGCATCCGTGGTCAAAGTGGCCACAGGAGGAGGTGGAACAAAGGGTCGTCCCTGATCCAGATTGGAGGGCACCAGCCACCAGCGAAGGTCCCGTTTGCAAGTTTCCGTGATCCGGATGAGGTGACAGAGGGAGATCCTGAAAGGACCACTGTGTCGAAAGGAGCCACTGGAGAATTCTCATATGCAATCTTGCTAAGGGGACTAGAAGAACAGTGGCCGACAGAGCCAATAGCTGCAGGACCATCCTGGCTGGAGCTTTGGATCTGAGAATCAAGGCTCGGACTTGAGCCTGTATAGTCTGTATCCTTTCTGTAGGAAGATAGACCCGCATTAGGTTCGAGTCTATCTCTACTCCGATGAACCTTATGCGCTGAGATGGCAGCAACACAGACTTTGGCCAATTGAAGGTGATTCCAAGGGAAGTGCCTAGTGATATTGTGGCTTGTAGGTTTTGCAACAGTAGACGCCTGGAGGTGGCAGTTAGGAGCCAGTCGTCCAGATACGGAAACACCTGGAATCCTAGACTCCTCAGGTGAGCAGTCACGACCGCCAAACATTTGGTGAACACCCTGGGGGCTGTGGTGAGACCAAAGGGCAGTGCGCAGAACTGAAAATGACCGTCTCCCAGGCTGAAGCGCAAATGTCTCCTGGATGCCTGATCTACCAGTATGTGGTAATAGGCGTCCTTGAGATCTATGGAGCACATCCAAACACCTTTCTCCAGCGGTGGGAGAATGGATTGTAAGGTGACCATTCGGAACTTGAACTTTTTGACTGATCGATTTAGGATGCTGAGATCCAAAATGGGCCTCAAGTCCCCGGTCTTTTTTGGCACCAAAAAGAACCTTAAGTCCCTAATCCGATCTGGTCTGCGGGGACCGGTTGGATGACTCCTTTTTGAAGCAGCTTTGAGACTTCTAAGGCTGCGATTTCCCGTTGACTGGGTGGCGGGTCTGGGATTCTCTTGGACGGCGGTGGGGAGTGAGAAAAAGGGATGGAGTAACCTCCGGCGATGATTCGAAGCACCCATCGGTCCTGAGTGATACCCTCCCAGGCCTTTAGGTGCCTCGAAAAACGACCCCCGACTGGCTCCGGAGCTGCACAGTCGGGCAATCCTTCAAGGATTGTGGAAGGCTGAAGAGCCACGAAAGGACTCGCGGTCTCCAGTGTTGCGGGGGCCTCTGCCGCCTCTGGGACGGCGTCTTCCAGAAAAATTTCCCCCTCCGATGCCTCTAGAAGGGGGATCGTCCTGCTGCGAGGGATAAGACTTCTGGGACTTATGGAACCACATTTTCCCTCCTCTTTTAGCCTTGGGATAAGGCCGAAAGGAAGTGGAAAATCGTGCCCCTACAGCAGTCAGAGTCTTACCTTCTTGCTCGCAGCGGGTCAACGTGTCCTTTACCTTGGGTCCAAACAAAGAGGACCCATCAAAGGGAGCGTCGGCAAAGGAAGACTTAAAGGCTTCCGCAAAATGACACAGGCGGAGCCAGGCTTGCCTCCGTAGAGCAACACCCGTACCCGCCGCTCTACTCGCCCCTTCGGCTGCATATGAAATGAGCCTCATGGACGAGTTTGATATGGATGACAACGTAGCCAACTGAGAGCCAACCGTCTGGACCAGCTGCTCAGGTAGGTTACTCAAGAGGGTATCTGAAAGCTCCTTGATCAGATCCCTCTGAAATTTAGTGAAGTGCGCTAAATAGTTCAGGGACCTTAAGGTAAAGGCCGCTGAACTGAGGGTGCGCTTCCCGTACCGATCCATGCTCCTAGACTCCTTATTAGGAGGATGGACGGACATCGAAGCCTCTGCTACATCTTGTTGGGTAGCAGATGCCACCACCAAGGCATCTACAGCCACACCTTTGGTCAAAAACTCCTTCTCTGGGGGTGCTGATAAGAACTTGTTTGGTCGAGCAGGCACCGGTTCCACAGAGTCTGGATGTTCCCACGCCCTTCGACAGATCAAATCTAGGAGCTCGTCAAAGGGCAGAGACACCCAGGAGGCGGAGGGCTGAGCCCCGAAGGCCTTGAGGAACACCGACTCGTCAGCGGAAGGGGGTTTGGAATGCCAGCCGCCTCGTTGTTTGAGGGCTTCCAAGATGTCTGCGAAGGAGACATCATCTGAGGACGACTTAGGGGACCCCTCCGCATCATCAAGATCGGTGTCCGACGTAAGAGACTCATCAGGGGAGTCGACGTGCTTCCTCTTGCACAGTCTTTTCCTTGGGGGTTCCTCTGAAGAAGCTTCAGAGGGACCTCCA
Organism: Protopterus annectens; assembly: GCF_019279795.1. NCBI lineage: Eukaryota > Metazoa > Chordata > Ceratodontiformes > Protopteridae > Protopterus > Protopterus annectens. The sequence goes on along the minus strand of NC_056748.1, from coordinate 619,058,487 downwards.
GGAGGGGGGGAAACCCCCACTGGGGGTGACCTCAGGCCCCGGGGCTCCGCTGTCTAAGGACAGGGGGACTACCAAAGACCCAGTCTCCGTGTGTAGGGAAGGTGCTGGTGAGACCGTGGAGGTAGCCAAAGAAGATATGGCCAAAGCACTCCTCATGGCCCTGAAGGCCGGACCGCCAAAGTCCTGGGAAGGTCCAACCCCCGTGGCCACAACAGTAGATGGTACCCCCGCAGCCGACGCACCGAGAGGAAGGCTCGGGACCGAAAACATCGGTCCTGAAGCGTCCCCCCTAGGGCCGACGGAGGAGGTCCGTGTACCGAACTCCGACTCGAGAGCCGGGGTTGGAGTAAGGGTCGGGGCTGACCCAAAAACCTCCATCGGCTCTACCAGCACCGGCTCCAACGGTGCCGAGGCTGTTGGACGAGGAACCAGAACTACAGGGTGGGTCATCGGCTCCGAAGCCGAATGTGCCGGAGCCGAAACTAATTTCTGGTATACAGGAGACTGAAAAAGTCTTAGGAGCACCCTGTCGATGTCCGAATCTGACATCTTGGAAGATCGGGAGGAGACCGACCGGGTCCGAACCGACTTCTCCATCGGCTCCGAAGGACTGGGGGACTGGCTCCGAATCGACTCGACCAGTATCGGTGCCGAGGGAGATTCCAAAACAATTTCCCTCGGTGCCGAGGGGGAAGAGTCTGAGCCGGCAACCCTCATCGGCTCCAAAATCAGTGGAGCCAATGAAGGTGACCCGCCTCTCGAAGCCCCAGCCATCGGCTCCGAAACCAGAGGAGTCGAGGCTGGAGGCATCGAGGCAGACCGTTCCGCCCTCGGCTCCGAAGTCCGTGGAGCAGAAGGAGAAGCCTGCCTAGGTGTCTTAGTTGTCGGTTCCGACGGACTGGTCGGAGCCGACGATTTCTTTTTCTTAGCTGGAGAGGGAGAGGAAGATAAGGCCTCTTCAAAGGAGGGCTTGATAAGCCCTTTTAAAATCAATTTATTCTTCCTCTCTTGGAGGACCCGAGAGGAAAAGGTGTGACACACGCTGCAGGACTCCTGGAGATGTTTGGCGCCTAAGCAGTAAACGCATAAGGAGTGATCATCTGTGATGGACATTTTATAGTTGCATCTCGTGCACTTTTTAAACCCAGAGGGTCTATGCTCCTTAGACATACTGTAAATACTTTGCCCAAATATTTGTCAGAAAAACAGTACAAACACAAAATATTGAAGAACTTTTTTTTTTAACAAGAGCGCAAGCCCAACACTAAACGAATACAACACCAAAAGAGGGCCAAGAACCCTCCAACTTAAACAGGTACTTGACCTCAGAAACGATAAGAAAAACTCCACAAGAACGAGGGGAAGGCCCCTCTAACTTAAACGGAAACCTTTCCCTATCTAACACAAAATTTTACCACAAATTCTCACAAAAAAACACACGTATACACACTAACAGCTGTTAAAACAGCTTTCGGATGAAGAATTAGGAAATTTCTGACAGAAACTTTCAGAAAAAAACAGCACTTAGTTCAGCCAAGTTCGAGACCACGTCCTAGCTTGTAAGCGGCAAACGAGATCTGGGGGATTAGCGATGGTGCATCCTGGGATAGAGAATAGCTCAGCCAATAAGAGGCTTTGCTCTATAGCATAGCGTGCCGAGTCGGAGCCGAGGATCGGCTCCGAGCCCATCAGTACAGAATGTAGGCGAGATAGGATCACATAACATCAATGGTACTAGTTGTAAGCAAATACACCATATAGACATGCATCCCAAGGTTGAAGTACATGGAGGTATAAGAAAAGCCTAGTTAGAGGGGATGGAGGGAGGGTAACCTGGACTGCAGCAGCATAACCACTCTAACATCTACATTTATGGTAGGTACAAAACTGTACTATGTTCATAGTGCTATGCTGCTGCAGTCATCACACTTGGGTAAAGTCCCAAAGCTATGGTTGGGTAGTAGGAGCTATACTGGGTTAGGTGCAGCTAGGATGCCGTGCAGAATTGCAGTGGCAAACCCAGCTCTGGTTTTTGAATATAGAGGAAGGTGGTAATGTTTGGTGAAGGTGTACACTGAACTCCAGGTAGCTGCCTCCAGAATGTCCTTTGTTGGGACGCCTCGGAGGAAGGCTGCTGAGATTGCTGTAGCCCTGGTAGAGTTAGACCTAATACTAGCAGGCACTGCTTTCCCGTGGTGTGAGTAGCAAAAGCGGACGCAATGTGCTATCCATTTGGAGATGGTCTGTTTTGAAATAGCCTATCCTTCTGAGCCTGGTGCATAGGATACCAGGAGTTGGTCAGATTTTCTGAAGGCCTTTGTCTTGTCCAAATAGTAACGTAACTGCCTGTGAATGTCCAAAGAGTGAAGGAGTCTTTCTCCTTTATTCTGTGGGTTTGGAAAAAAGGTGGGCAAGTGTATGGTCTGATTGAGAGCCACACTGGATACTACCTTTGGCATGAAGGAAGGGTTGGTGCGTAAAGATACTCTGTCCTGATGGAAAATGATGAAAGGTTCCACTGCCATAAGTGCCTGCAGTTCTGAGACTCTGCGTGCTAAGGTGATAGCTAGCAGCAGGGCTGTCTTCCATGACAAGTATTGAAGCTCTGCTGAAAAGGCTGGTTCGAAAGGAGGAAGTGTTAATTTTTCCAGAACAAAATTTAGATCCCAAGTTGGAGTAGGTGGTTTTCTGGGGGGTCTTGTATTTTTTGCCCCTCTGAGAAACTGCCTTAGCAAAGGATGAGAGAAAATGGGAGGAACCGTATCATAGAGCTGAAATGGCTGAAGCATGGATTTTTATGGATAAGAAAGGCCTTTGTGTAGCATCTCAGTTAGATATTGAAGTATGTGCGGGATATTTGGGATGCCAGGCTTTAGGCTTCTGGCCTGGCTCCATACACAAAATCTTTTCCATTTGTCCGAGTAAGTTTTTCTGGTGCTGGGCCTCCTCCAAGATGACATTCTGGACGTCCTTTGAGAGAAGTGTTTGATAATTTAAGGTATTTTCCATACAGCTAGATTTAAGGTCCTTAGTTGACTGTGAAGGATCTGTGAGTTTTGTTGGGTTAACAGCAGAGGGAATTGAGGTAAGATCCATGGAGGACTGCGAGTCAAGTTTCGTAGTAGTGGGTACCAGTGCTGACGTGGCCAGTCCGGAGCAATGAGGACCATCTGTGGTCTCTCTGATCTGGCTTTCAGTAATACCTGGGTCAGTAGAGGCAGAGGTGGGAAGGCGTAGACTGACAACACTGTCCAACTGAATGATAGGGCATCCACTTTCCAGGCCAGGGGATAAGTCCTTGTGCAAAATTTTTGCAGCTGGCAATTGTTGGTTGAGGCAAATAGATCTATGTCCGATGATCTCCACCTATGAGTTCTCATTGAGAATACTTGTGGGTGTAGTCTCCACTCGTGAGGGTCTGTCAAATGTCTGCTTAATTTGTCTGCCAAAATGTTTTCTTTTCCTGGCAGGAATTGTGCTTGCAGTTGTACTTGGTAAGTTAATGCTGTGTTCCACAAGTCCATTGCCTGTCTGCATAGTGGGTAGGAGTGAGTTCCTCCCTGTTTGTTGATATACCACATAACTGTGGTGTTGTCCGTCCTTATTAGAAGTTGTCCTCGTTGCAAGAGGTCCTTGAAGGCCGTTAGTGCATTTTTTTACAGCTAGCATCTCCTTTTGATTGATGTGTAGTTGCCTTTGTTTTGCAGACCATTTGCCCTGTATGCATTGTCCTGCCATGTGTGCACCCCAGGCGTAGTCTGATGAATCTGTTGTCAAGGTTTGGTTTGCTGGAGGAGAGACAAAAGGGAGGCCCTTGTTTGCTTGGCATGCTTGAGCCCACCATAGAAACTCTTTTTGAAGGCAGGGAATAAGAGTTATACTTGCTTCGAGGCTGTGTCTTGTGGTGGGACCATACACTTTTTAGGTACCATTATAGTTTTCTCATATGCAGTCTTCAATATGCAATTAGTTGAATGCAGGATGCCATGTACCTCAATGCCTGCAGGAATTTCCTTGCAGTGAGCTGGGTAGAAGTTGCCATTCTTTTGAAGTACTGAGCCAGTAGTTTTTGCTTGTCTGGCATGAGGTAAGCCATCTGGGCCTTTGTATTCAAGCTAGCACCCAGGAAAATTATTTCTTGTGAGGGTATTAGTTTTGACTTCTTTTTGTTTACTGTGTACCCTAGGCAACGTAGCAACTTTGTTACAAATGCCAGATGCTGTAGTAGGATGTCTTTGCTGTCCGCTTGAATCAGGCAGTCGTCCAGATATGGATACATCTGTATTCCTAGCTGTCTGCAGTATGCTATTACTGATGCCAGGCATTTTGTGAATACTCTGGGCGCAGTAGATAAGCCAAAGGGCAATGCAGAGAATTGCTAATGCGTTGTGCCTGCCAAAAATCTGAGGTATCTTCTGCAATCTTGTCCGATAGGGACATGCAAGTATGCCTCTGGGAGGTCCAACGTTACCAGCCAAGACTCCTTGCCCAGCATGGGAAGAAGCTGCTGTAGAGGGAGCATTTTGAATTTGGGAATGTCCAGGTACGTGTTTAGAATTGACGGGTCTAAGATGGGTCTTCCAGGCTTTGTCCTTTCTTGGTACTAGAAATAGTCTAGAGTAAAATCCTTGACCTTGCTCCTTTGCAGATACCTTTTGAATTGCTTGCATGTTCATGAGAGCTGAAATTTGTTTTTGTGCCTCTGCCCATTGATTTGTTGGCAGATTTGGCATGCCTCTCATCCGTGGTAAAGTGTGAAAATGAAATCTGTAGCCTCGGGTAATAATATCCAGAACCCATTTGTCCTTTGTTATGATGTGCCAATTTTTTGGGAAGAGAGCCAATTTTCCTCCTAGAGGTGCTGCCTGGGCAATTTTGCTTGGCAGGCGAAGAGGAAAGTCATTGAGTTTGTTTTCTGAAGGGTTGAGATCTGTCGTCTCCCCCTCTTTGATTTGTTGCTTGCCATTGTCTAGGCCTGAAGGTACCTTGTGGCTGGCCTCTGCCCCTAGGGTGTCTGTACCTGCCCCTTTGGGGTCTGTCTGAAGCAGGAAAGGACCAGTTTTTTGATGGCCAGTTTCTGCTGAAACGAGGAGGTTGTACCTGTAAGAAATCTTTAACTGTTTGCATTGATTTTGCCTTTTCTTCCATTTTCTTTAACACTTCCTCTGCTTTGACACCAAATAACGCATCCTTTTGCAGTGGAGCATCCAGTAACTTTGCTTGGACATGTTCTGGTAAGGTCTGCTCTTTTAGCCACTGCTGCTCTACACGAGGCCTCCAAAGAATCAAAACCACACTGCTATGTATGTTTTCCCACTTGTTCTGCTGCATGCAACAAATCTTGCATCCCTCTTAAATCTAGTTGATCTGTTTGAGGGATCATTTTCTGTTTTAACTGAGTAAGCAAGTACTGCTGGTATTTAATCATGTGGAATTGACAGTTTACTGCCCTCATGGCCAGAGTGGCAGAAGTATACACTTTTTTCCCCCATCTTTCTAATGCCCTGCAATCTCTTTCCGCAGGTAGCGGATTCTTAGCAGTAGAGGCCTTAACCCCTTTGGGACCCTGGGAAATGGTTTCTGGGTCTGCAGCAGGGCTTTTATATAAAAACTTGTGAGAGTCAGGGACTCAGTAGAATCTGTCTGGTTTAGGTGGAGCTGGAGGTAAGGAATCTGGATTTAGACTGGATTCAGTGTAGACATCATCCAGAATGTCTAAACCAGGAGGGATGGCTAGGGGTCTATGCTGAGGTAGAAGAAGAAACTCACGGAGTCTTTTCTTGGAGTCAGTGTAATCTTGTCCTTCCCAGTGGAAATGCTCTCTCATGGTGTGCAGGGTTTCCCCAAAAGAGAAGTCTTCAGGGGGGGGGAAACAGAGGGAATAGACTCCTCAGCATGAGTCTTCATAGAGAGGGAAAGAGTAATCCTGTTCCTCAGAGTCTGCTGAAGAAATGGATTCCTGGTCAGAAGGAGGTAAATCTTCCTCCAGTCTTGGCCTTTTGTCAGGAGGGGGCTGGGAACCTCTGATAAGGGTAATCAGGTCCTCCGCCATTTTGAGCATCTGTTTTTTAGGCATAGGGGCCTGTGTGGAAGTCGGTGGACCCGGTTTCTTAACCTTAGGGAGCTTAGCGTAAGGCTTAACGGAGAGAGTAGTCTGTTTAAAGACGCCTTCTGAAACCGAAGGCCTGTCCATAGTCTCTGGATCGCCGCCAGGGCTGGCGTCCGCGAGTAGAGGAGGAACTGGCTCCAGTGGCCCAGTAGATTCTGACTGAGAGGTAGTCGTATTTTCTAAATCTGCGGTAGTCAGGGGCTGCATAGGCACCTCACTGAGTACCGAAGATCCGGCGGCAGGCCTAACAGAGACCTCGGTATCCGGTCTAGGTCTAGGCTGCAGGTCTTTGTCTTTGCATTTTTTAAACATAGCGGTAATCAGAGGTTCCGACGACATAATGTAGTTGAATTTTCTGCCAAAATAATGTCTGGCGGTATCAGCCAGACACTTAATAGTGCGTTTATTGAACCTAGCGCAAAACCGACAACCAGAAAGGTCGTGGTCTGGGCCGAAGCAAGGAATACAATAAGAATGAAAATCCTTATGAGGTATTTGCTTCCCACAAGAAATACAATTATTAATTTTGTCTGACATCGGTCTGAGGCAAGAAAAGTTTCCCCAACGGGGTACTTAGCTTTAAAGAAGACTTCAGCTGAAATTCTGTTCGGAAATCTCAGGAGCTGGCCGACCGGCACTTGCGAACTGCTTCTGCTTCGGGCACCGTGCGGCAAGAAAGACTGAAGAAAATGGCGTTGGCTGCCTCTTTTATACCCCTGCCACACTGACGTCAGGAAAGAAGCGACGACAACCGACGCCGGACCAAGGCTTTGGAATTCAGGCCGACTACGGGACCGCCTGACGGCAGGATAACCCAAGTGTGATGACTGCAGCAGCATAGCACGATGAACATCCCCTGATCAAAGTAATTAGGTCTTCGGCCATTTTGAGCATCTGTTTTTTTGGGCACGGAGGCCTGTCCACGAGGCTGTTGTACTTGTTTCTTTGACTTTAAAGGTGCTTTAGTCTTTGAAGCTGAAGTCGTTTTAATGTACAATTGAGTAGGTCTGAAAACACCCTCAGAAGCCGATGCCTGCTCAGCGGCTCCGGACCCATCTGAGGGAATAGTCTCAGAAGGTCCAATACCTTGAGCTTCCAGCGGCCTACTCAACTCCACGTGGGAGTCGGTAGCGGCCTGCAGGTCTAAAGTAGCAGGCGTCAGGGGCTGCGAAGGCGCCTCACTGAGAACCGGCGACTGGCTTAGAAGAAGCTTCGTCGTCTGTTTTGGACCTCTGATGCTTATCCTTTTCTTTGCGTTTCTTGTGAATTCCCGTAGTCGGATGGCTATCCGACATTGTATAATTAAATCTTCTGCCAAAATAGTGTAATGCAAAATCGTATCGACGCTTTATAGTGCGTTGGTTAAATCTAGCACAAAACCGACAACTAGCAACGTCGTGGTCAGGGCCTAGGCAAGGAATACAGTAAGAATGAAAGTCCTTATGAGGTATTTGCTTCCCACAAGAAATACAATTATTAACTTTTTCTGATATCAGTCTGGAGCAAGAAAAAGTTTCCCAACGGGGTACTTAGCTTTTGAAGATGATTTCGGATCTGAAATTCGAACACGAAAATCTCAGGAGTTGGCCGACCGGCACTTGCGAACTGCTTGTGCTTCGGGCACCGTGCGGCAAGAAAAAGGCGTCAGCTGCATCTTTTACACACCTGGCGCACGGACGTCAGGGAGGAGGCGACCGCAACAGATGCCGGACCTAGACTTTGGAATTCAGGCCGACTGAGGGTAGCCTGCCAGCAGGATAACCCACGTGTAATGACTGCAACAGTGAAACACAAAGAACATCAGAGCACAAAAGGATACAAGATGCCTCATAAAGAGCATATTAAGCAACTTAGAAGCAAACTGGTCAGTGGTATACTAGCAGTCATGAAACAAAAGTATAGATCCCCAATACTTCAAAACACTTGTCAAAAGGGAACACTATCTGCTTTAAAACTGTTAAAGTTGTTGTCACAATGTCCAATGCTAGACTCTTCTCACTGTTAGATGTTAAATCAAGGACTATGACATATTACACTAAGGAAAGCCAGTTAACTATCTAGCTAGTATCCTTTGGGAGGAAAAAAGCAAAGTTTTGCAAGTAAACTTGACACAAAAGTAGATGTTCAAATGATCACTGCTGTAGTAGCTTAATATACACTAGTTATATCTGCATAGGATATAACAGCAGGCCAGCTTTCAAAGCTTCAGGGCACATTTTGTGTGCTCAGTCAGCTCATCACACTTATTGATGGCCTCTGCAGCAGAGGATCCAAACACATCTCTAGCCAAAGGATAATTGAAATTCTCATTTTTGACATAATCTGGGAGGTTCTGAGAACAGAGCTGGGCAAATCTCACAGTATCAGTGTCAACAGCCCCAGAAGCAGTACCTAGAGAGTAAAACACTTCACACAATGGAGTAGTAACCTGAAGAAAAAAGAAGTCATGTCTTACCATAACGTTCCATCTGTGTTGTAGATCTTCATTCATTACTGTTAGGACTTGGGTTCCGACCTCAGAACAGACATGGCCGTTACTAAGCTCACGCCAGCCAAAAACTCTCAGCTAAAACCTACCCATAATTTCCCTTTCATAGTCTCTTCAGATCGAGTTTGCTCACCCCTATAGTATAGAAATAATAAGAGACCGTAAGAGGCTCTGTCTGAGCAAATACCTTAACTAAGGAAATCCTAAAGTCCACCAGGAGTCCAGGCAGGGGAGAAGGAGGGTGGAAGTAATGAATGAATAAAGATCTACAACACAGATGAAACGTTATGGTAAGACATAACTTCTTTATATGATGTTGTAAATCTTCATTCATTACTTACTGTTAGGACCGAGTCCCCAGCTACTAGAGTCCTGGGTGGCCATAAGGAAGGACATTCCTGAGCACCATAGAACCAAAAGATGTTCATCCCCTGGAGGCCAAATCCAATTTGTAATGAGGGATAAAGGTATGAGGCCTTGCCCAAGTGGCTGCTGCGCAGATATCATCCACAGAGGCTCTGGAATGAAAAGCCACTGAAGTAGCCATCCATCTACTTGAATAAGCCTTTATTCTGGAAGGTAAAGACACTTTGTTCTGATGGCAGATGAAGGTAATGGCGTTTCTAAGCCAAGAAGATAGTCATTTTGGAGATAGGCCTACCCAATCTAGGTCCTGCAAAGGCCACAAACAATTGATCCTTTTTTTCTGAAAGATTTAGTTCTGTCCAAGTAGAAATGAAGTTTCCTATGAACATCAAGGGTATGCAAAAGATATTCCCCTCAATATGAATGAGGAGGGAAGAAAACAGGCAGGTCATTAGATAGGGTTAATGGAAAACCCAGAAATGAGCTTGGGCAAAAAGGAAGGGTCAAGTACGTAGGGACACACTTTCCATATGAAAAATCAAGTAAGGTCTCCAACACTCAAGGCCTGCAACTCAGATATTCTTCTTGTTGAGGTAAGGGCTACTAGAAGTAGAGTCTTCCAAGACAAAAATGTCATATGACATGAATTAGAAAGCTCGAAAGGAGGACTTGACATTGGTGCTTCAGTCATTAAATCCCAAGGCTCTATAGGAGGCTTGATAGGAGGTTTAACATGTAATACTCCTTTCCAGAAGGTTTAAAATGATCAAATCCAGTGTGAAAATTTGCGATAGCTGCTAAATGCACAGTAATTGTCGATGCTGAAGCTCTGCATGTAATAAGGTAGTCAAGTGTTGTAGTATCATCTGAATGGGAATGGAGAAGGGGTCTATGTTATGATCGTTGGCCCATGCAGAGAACCTAGCCCACTTACTAGAATACATTTTCATGGTGGAAGGTTTGTGTGAAGCCAGAAGAATCTCATGAACAAAAGATCAAATATCAGGTAGCCTGGCAATACACTCGCACACCTTTTACAAAGCACATCATTGGAATCTGGAATAGCAGAGAATGTTGATGTTGCGACCATACAGAGTTTAGGTACTAATGAATGCTCTTCATGTGGAGTCTTGTCAGAGAACCACGAGAATCACTGATGCCATCAGACCATGAGAATCACTGATGCCATCAGACCCAGAAAATCGGGAACAAAATCCCTGAATGTGACAGCAGTCTTTAGTATAAAAACTCAGGAACAGATCAAGATACAGATCTGCCTTTTTTTTTTGGTGAAAAAAAGCTCTTTGAATTGTGTTCATCTAGGAGACGGTCCAATAAAACAAACCTGTGGATAGCATCAAACAAGACTATGTTCTACTGGAACCCCAGTTTAAGTAGATCACCCACCCATGTCAAATCCTGACACCTGGGAAAAGACTAGGCAAGACTAAGCAAGTCGTCTAAATAAGGAAAATGCAAAGACACTGCAGTATGCAGTAAGCTGTCACTGAAGCTAGACATTTTGAACATACCCTTGGAAGAGTGAATAGACCAATGGGTAATGCAGAAAACTGCTAGTGTGACAGACAAAAAAACTAAAAAATAAATAAATAAAAAAATAAAGAACGGTCTGAAATTTGGAGATATAATAAGAGTATGTTCCCCAAAAAACCCAAATTGGGAATGAGAGATGAGTTATGAAGGGATTACAATTTGAACTTGGGCACTATCACAAACTGGTTTAGAAAGGAAAGATTCAGAACTAATCTCCATGAATCCTTTCCTTTGGCAACAGAAACATTCTCAAATAAAACCATTCTCCGAGCAGCGAAAGAAGAACAGCTATCATCCCCACAGTCGGCAGGTGCTGCATGTCACGAGGAAAAAGAAGAGTTAAATCTGGCAGTTGTGGAAGAATACCTTGAAAAAGAGGGAGAAACACCTACTGCCTTATATAACTTTAATGAATTACTTTCAGAACCCATCTGTATGAACCTACAGCTGTCAAAGACAGAGAAATGGACATTTAGGCAGGGTTTGAAGGGAGTCTTGTTAGTAAGTCAGACTTTTTATACTGTTCTCTGCCCCGGGGTGGGGGGCTCCCTTCTTTTTAGAACCTTCCTGCCATTGCTTTTTAAACTTTTGCTCATCAAAAGCTTGCTATATTTTCTTACCTTGTGGTTTGAAGAAGTCCATATAGGGAGCATAAAACCCCTTTGACAAACACAGAGAAGAAAGGCTGAAAAATCTGAGAATTTCTTTAACTCAGCTTGACTGTCTCATCACATTTAAGGATCCCTGTAGCAGATGGTCCAAAAACCAACTCTAAGGGAGAACTCAACATTTCAGCTTTATCATCATTTTTGAGTATAAAACCCAAGCAAACCTCTTAACAGAGATAAGTGGATATAATGTTCCTCATATTCTTAAATGATGCAGGCAAAGACAAATATGAGCTTGACAATTAAGCAATCTAAAAAGTGGGGCAGAAGTAAATCTAACAAAGACTTTCTCATCCTCAGAGGAGAAATAGTTAGCAATTGCCAAATGCTTAGCCACAGCATGATTTGTCAAACAAATCAGTGCAGGGTTTGATTTGGGATTAGAAGATAAAAATTTACAAGACTGAGGAATTCTATCAAATCTGCCTTCTTAATGGCTGCAGGCTGGCTGTCAGGCATGTTACAGGCTGTAATAAAAATTTACTCCAAAGCTGGAAAAGAGTGGGCTAAGGAGATTCCAGCTGTAATAAATCATATTTTTTCAAAGATACAGGAATAACTGTGTTCCATTACAATTGGCACATCCTAGATATGGTTTCAGAAAGTTATTCTACGAGACCACCAAAAGAAACACTCTCATCACTCAGAATCAAACACCCAAGGAAAAAAAAAACAAACAAAAAAAAAAAAACCACAAAATGAAAAATTTGTTTTTGTTTTGACAGTAAACTCAAAATGAAAGGGGTTGAGAGCTCAGAGTTTATTTCAGGCTGAACCCAATAAGTGATTCCAGTCCAAAGTAACTGAGACAAGAGAAGATGACCTTTATAACAGGAATTTCCATAGGAACAGACAACTCCTGTCAGGGACATCACCCCAGGGAACAGGTATCAAAGTCCAACTAGGAACAGAGGCATTTCCCACTCCATCAGAGACTGACTAAAGTGGTTGTCCCATGCCCACCAAGGGCAATCCAACAGCCACAGAGGACGTGTCTAACCCCCAATCCATAGTGCCTGAAGGGACTACAAAGTCAGAAGATGAATGGTCTGAGAAAATAAAAATGACCACAACAGAGCCACCAGTCTGTGGATGGGGCAAATTTGTAGCCTGCTGAAGGAGCAAATATTGTCCAGAAGTTATGTCTTACCATAACGTTCCATCTGTGTTGATCTTCTTCCATTCATCACTGATGAGTCCGGTTCCGAGCCCTCTGAACCAAGTCGGCCCAATACCAAGCTCGCACTGAACAAATTGACTCAGGCTGACTGCAAGAAAATTGAGGAACTTTTCACAAGTGCATCCCTTATGCTCGAATACGTACTCTCGTGCAGAGTTTGTAGGTCAGACATATGAGGTTAGAGTAAGGCATTCAAGATTCCATATTTTGGCCAGACGTATAGCATTCCCCCCCTACTGAGCAATAAAGTATCAGTGATAAAATGAAAGATGTACAATAGTCATGAACTTGCCAAGAATTCCTATGTCTGGGACAGGTGCCCACTGTAAGAGCAGTCTTCCTAATTCTTTCCAGATTGCTAGTAAAACTGTTGGTGAGTCTGGACCCCATTACACCACAAATTTTTTCACTTGTTCAGATGTCACAAAGTCGTTCTACAAGGAATCAAAAAAGGGTAAAAGTTAACGCCGATTAAGAAACTACCATTCTCCTCTCTTTGAATTCTTATCTTACTTATGGTCCGAACAAAAGTAGTATAGCTAGAGAGAGAACTGAAAGACATCTGGAAGCTCTCATTGAAGTCACTCAGGCGAAGCTAGATGTGGCAGTGTACAGCAATGTTGCCACCCATGCTGCAATATCATGAAACAGGCACGCAGTGTCTGGAAATACAGTTGCCACCTGTGACATCAACATGATCTTGTACATTTCCTTTGGAAAGAGGTCCCAGTATCGTAAGGTCCCCTGCAAGAAGCTGCTAGAAACACAGCATGAAATATAAATTCATATCTCTAACTGAAAAAAAAACAGAGAACATGAAGGTATGCTTCACAAAGCAGTCCAGGACTCAGGACTCCTTGCTTGGAGGGTAAACCACAACATTCACAAGCTGCTCTGCACAGCTGGCAATAATTGAAGTCTCAGACAATTCAAGCTACAGGATCTTGTCCAGCATCCTAGGTGCAAAGGTGACCACAATCGTGTATTTCCCGGCCTGCTGTATGAAGATGGTGGCCATCTTTGCTGACTGGGGGCATATCCAAGGAGAAGGCATCTGGAAAGCCTCCTCAAGGATCTTACACCAGATGTGAGGTGTTCATGAGGCTGTCCCTGATGTTTATGATTGCATGGACATCCAAAAACATTTGGGGTCATCCAGAGGGATGAGGTAAAAATTCTCTGTCACACTTAAGCAGTGTCTGGGTTTAGCCACTCCACAACAAATCAACCTGCCTCCTTCTGCAACTGTTTTACCTCTTTGTGGATATGGGAGAAACCAAGGGATCATGACAAAGATGACCCAAAGCTATGATAAAAGCCCTCCTAGTGGTGATCCAGACCACAATCTAAAGGATAGGAATAGAAAAATGCAGACACAAACTTTGGGATGAGGACAGTGTGATAACAGGACCCAAATGTACTTCCCCTTTGGATACAGAATTGGCATGGAGCCAGCTGATATCCTGGTCTGTTCCAATCTGCCAGTGTATTTAGCTTTCCTGGCAGGAATTGAGCCTGTAGGTGCACTGGGTAGCTCAAGGCTGTGTTCCACAGAGCCATAGCTAGTCTGCAGAGAGGGTACGAGTGGGTTCCTTCCTGCTTGTTTATGTATCACATAACAGCGGTGTTGTCTTTCTGCTTGTTTATGTATCACATAACAGCGGTGTTGTCCATCTTTACCAATATTTGTCCTGGAAGAATGTAGTCCTTGAAGGCTGTCGGAGCATTCTGTACAGCTAACATTTCTTTTTGATTGATATGCAGGTGCAGTTGACTTGGGTTCCATTTGCCCTGAATGCACTTCCCTGCCAAGTGAGGCCCCCCCCCCATGCATAGTCTGATGCGTCTGTTAGGGTTTGGGCGGCAGGGGGGTAGAGTGAATGGCAGTCCCTTGTTTTGGTGGCAGGTCTCTGCCCACCAAAAAAACTATCTGTAGACATGGTATGATAGGAATCATTGATTCTAGATCCTGAGAATGTTGACACCATAGACATTTTAGATATCATTGTAGTTTCCTCATATGCAGTCTTGTATATGGAATTAGTAGAATGCAGGAGGCCATGAACCCCAGGGCTTGCAGTATTTTCCTTGCAGATAGCTGGGTGATAGCGGTTTCAAAAGGAGGAAGAGACAATATGTCAAGAACAAAATATAAACTCCAATAAGGAACAACATCTTTGGCATGAGACCAAAAAAGGAAAGATTCTTTAAAAAAAAAAAAAAGCTTTACATACGTTAATGATGCTAGAGAAAGAGAATTGGATTTCTGATGAAAGTTTGCAATAGATACCCGTAACAGTACAATAAAGGAATTTATTTTTGCTTTCTTTGCCCTCACTTGTCTTTTGATCATCAGGCTGCTCTTGGCCAATCACCCCTTTTAGTCCCTCTCACCAGTGCAATGACTGACCAAGTGATGGCATCATTCACACAGCCATCAAGGTGTTTCAAAGGTTAATTTTTTTTCTCCTTGCTCCTACCAGCAACCTGGCAAGGAGTCCAACGTGCCCATTTGCTTCTGTATATTTTCTTAATATTGCGACTCTTGGCAGAAGTTTAGCTCTGGACTACCCTGATAGGATATGAAAAGTCTGTCTCCATTACTAGAACTGTAGTAGTATAGAGTTAGGCAAAGGGAGTCAAAGTCCTGCTGAGGCTTTCTGAATATGTGGGTTAGGGCAGCTTCAGATGTAAAGGCCTTTCCAGAAAATGAGGCCCGAACACAGGAAATCACATTTGCTGAAGCCAAAATGGGGCTATGAAAATGAGTTTTGGACTTGCTCTGCTTGGTTTTCTGTATGGTTTCACTGCTGAGGCAAAAACAGTAAAGGAGTCCTGCAGATTATCTCTGGACAGCAACTGTTCCGCTGTGGTGACCCCTAACGGGAAAAGCTGAAAGGAGAAGAATTTTCCTTAGGACCCCTCCCCCCATGAGGGACAAAGGAAGTTGATGCACTTCAAGCTGGTTGAGGAGCAGACGTTACAGCACGGTTTCCCTCCACTGATGAAAAGGCTTCTGCTGCACTGATGGACTGAATGACAACTCAAGAGGCATTACACTAAGCAATGAAGGAATGTGTCTGCTATAGAATTGGACACCCTAGAAATATGGGCAATGATTAGAAAACATACTGTTGTCATATGCCATTCCACTGGAAGGCAGTACGATTAAGCCCCCACTCCTGTTTTTATATACCAAATTCACTATCATGTTGCTGGTGTGCAGTGTTTTACACTCTGCTATGCAGCGTCTTGAAAGACTCGCAGTGTGAGGAAGACCACCCTCATCTTAACACTGACATTCAATGTGGTTTCTGTCTGTGACAATACACCTTAAGCAATTCTGCCCTTTGCATGTGCAACCTGGCAAATGAATGATGTAAAATGTTGCTACTTTATGACCCAACTGCTCTTAAGACAAAGAGAAGAATATGAGAGTCTGAAAAATACTGAGATGCTAAGTTCTGCAAGGGAAAGACACTCTCCATGGAGAGGACCATCTTAAATGACATTGACTGCCTAGTGTACACATGATGCATGTCAGCACTTATTAGGGTTCCAACTGAGACCACAAAATGTTCACCACACACATATACTAAGCATACAGAAGATGTTTGCTCCACTCTAGGAACATCCAAAGTACTGAAATCGTACCAAAAAAAATTGTGTCCACCTGTGACTAATTCTCAAGTGCAATTTGTAATCCTGCAGGAGTGATACCTTATGAAAAACATTTGTAATCCTGCAGGAGTGATACCTTATGAAAAACATCAGCAGTTCTGACCTATAAAAGCCAAGGCAACCTTCCTGGTACAAAATTTCTTACCTGGGAACTCTACAAAATTCTTCTACTGCTGGTGAGCCAAGTTGTCCATCTGCAGCAAGACCCCATGCAAAAACCTGGCCATTATCATTCAGTGCTAGGGTATGTGATTCACCACAAGATACAGCAATAATATTCTGTGCATCCAGAGAGCCAACATGTTCTGCATAAAAAATAAAAACAAAATGGACTTGGTACATATTCAAGGTCAGCATGTGTGCCCCAAAGAACATCACAGCCTCATGCGGATGATTACAATTTTTTTTTTTTTTATTTAAACAAGTACACAGATTAATCTCTCCAGATAGGTAAAAAGAAAACTATAACATATTTGGTAATATACACAATACAAATGAAGTATATAAGCTACAGTCCCATTTGGGTTGGATCCCCATTATAGAAATAATTTAGAAGTATTTTCTACAGTGCAAAGATATTACTGACTACAGGAGTAGGTGCAAGACAGCAAGCATGTTAAATCATTCTCCCACTCCAAAAACAGAGAGACAATAGAAACATGTTCTATGTCTTAGTATGAAAAAAAAATGGCTTTTGTATCTCTCTCACTCAAAATAATGTACTTGACACAAAGACATATGTTAAGTGTCTTCCCGGACTTGAGTCTTGCATCATTCACGCAGCTTGACACTTAAATCTCAACTCTTTTCCACACAGTTCTGTGTTGAGAAGGACCCCTACCCAGGTCTCAACTCACTGAAAGAAGAGCCAGGAAAAGAAAACCAAGGAAAGAGACAAGATACCTACAGCAACTTCCAAACCCAGACCAAATAAGGCAGTGAGAAGGAAAGTGGAGTTGTACAGGAAAATGGATCTTGTCCCACACATAAACTGTTTTGTTTGTGTCTTTCGGCTTTTTCCCGGTTAGGGGTTGCCACAGCGGAACTCCAGTCCGCTAATGATTGGCAGTAGAGTTTTACTTGCTGGCTTGCCGGGCCTAATGCACAACCTTCAACGAAGGAACACCCGTTCACACATGTCGCCACACAGAAGACGCTCTGTTGAAATACATGACTCTCATACATGACAGGACTGGTCTTCTATCAGAGTTCCAAACATAACCTGCTGAGTGGATCAATGAAAATAGCATCTATAAAAAGACAGCATCTCGAATTCAGGTCGTTCTTGGGGATATCTGATCAACAAATGTCTCAAAAGAAAATGAAGCCAAATACTCTGTCTTAAATAAAAAAAGAGGGCTAGCAGACCCTGACCCAAATATCAAGATCTGAGGCACATTGCACTAACTGCTGAAGTACAGGGGACTATACAGTACCCCTGTATGAGGAGTGAAAGCGGCAGTGAATAACTAGGGTGGGGCAAACAGCTGCCCTTGGCACAAATGATTATGAAGCAAGACTGGAAGTGCTGAAAAGTTGCTGATCAGTGAATCCCATTACTGATTTGCACCTGAAGCAACTACAGTGCAGCTGCTTAACTGAATGAATGTTTAGTAGTTAGTAGCTGTAGCAAGGAACTTGTATTAGTTCTATGCTACAGTTTAGGACAATTTGCTTTTTGGTTCTTTACCTCAGAAGGCTTTTTTTTTTTATTTTTAATCTTCAATTTTGGAAGATGGTCTTCTCTCCACCAAATGAGGTAGCTATAGCTCTACTGCTGAACCTCAGGAAGATTACACCTAATGTAAGTCAATGTACAAGACAAGCAACAGACTAATTCAATAATGAAGAAGGATCTAGTAATTCCGAGAAATGACCCATGAAGCATAGTTAATAAATCCTCTAATAACCCAAAAGAAACATAACCATCCTGAAGACTACCTAAAACAAAGCACTAAGCCTGTGACAGACATCCTCAACAACAAAGACAAATATGGACTCTAAGCAGAGAGAAAAGGCATTAGGTTTAAAGCATTATAGCATGAAAACAGACTCAGTTTGGGTTTGAATACAACATAAGATGTACCTCAACCCCTAAAGAGGGATTAATTAAGTTTACACTAAACTGACTAAAAGACATCGGTCAATATGTGATTCAACAGCCTCACAGAAATATACTACGCCTGAGAATGACCATCTTAAACCGAGAAGAAAAGGAAATGAAAAGGGAGTTAAATGAAAAAGTTTGGGGGAGGGGGTGAAGTGTACCCAAGGCACTTTGCCTTCGACACCTAAATGAAATCCAAAGGTCAACTGCTGCAAAGATAACACTCAGTCCTATAAAAGGCAGCCGAGAATATAAAGGCTAAAGCATTCTACTGGAACAAAGTGAAAACCTAGAAGAAAAGGATGTACACGGTTTAGAAAGATGGAAGACGAATACAGTAGCCATCTACAAGGGAAGACAAAAAAAAAAACTCGCATATAGAAACCTGTGTAACAAAGGATCAGAAGGCTTCTGAAAACCACACAGCAAACTGCAGACTGTTTTTCCATTTCTGTTAGAACAATTTCAAAAGGAACAACAGCAGCACAGGAACTATGCCACAGGCTAAACAGGATAAAGGCATAGCAGACAATGGGCGCAGTCAAAACACCTACTGACAAAGGAAAATTAAATGGATAAAATTGTGTCATGCTCCCTGAATGTGGCAGAAACACCTCAGGGCACAAACTCAAAAGAAACTAAAGACTCCAATGCTGGAGATACTCAAAAAAAGGAACCAGGATAATCATTCCTTCGGACAGCTAGGGAAATATAGAAAGTGTTGTCTGCTAGACGCCAAGAACAAAACAAAAAAAAAAAAAAAAAAAAGAGAGAGAGGAGGATTCCTGATAAAAACAGCATGAAGGACAAGGAAAGGAACAAGCTAGGTATGACCTAAATTATTCTTGAATGGTATCCAAGGATAAGACTATAAACACAGAGCTACCTTCTCAGAAAAAAAAGGGGGGGGGGGGGGCTGCTAAGGAAAAGCACTGTCTGACTCCAGAAAGACGATCTACAGAAAGTACAGTTGTGTACAGTTACCATAAATGTAGATGTTAGAGTGTATTCACTGTTGCGGTCATTACATTTGGGTAATCTGCTTGCAGGTTGCCCTCAAGTCGGCCTGATTAACAAAGTCTTGGGTCCTGCATCGGTTGCTGTCCCTTCTTCCATGATGTCAGGTCGTCAGGGGTATAAAAAGTACAGTTTTGTACCTACCATAAATGTAGATGTCCGATAGATATGCAACTGCAGTCATAACATATGGGTTGTCCTGCCTCAGGCAGCCCTCGGTCGGCCGGATTCCAAAGTCTGGGTCCGACGTTGGCTGATGTCGCATTTCTCTCTGACGTCACAGCGGCTGGAGTACATAAGCATCAGCCGACGCCATCTTCTTCAGTGTTTCTTGCCCCAGATGCCAGGTGCCCTCCAAGGAAGGCTGTAACCAAACTGGAAGAGATAAACAGATTTCCAGACAAATAAACATGCAATAAACAGATACACCATAACAGATATCCCCAGCTAAGGTTAACAGGGATAGGAGTGGACCCAAGGCATAGAGGGGAAGGAGGGAGGGAAAACCCGACTGCAGTTGCATATCTATCAGACATCTACATTTATGGTAGGTACAAAACTGTACTATGTCCTTCAAGAATGCAACTGCAGTCATAACATATGGGTTGAATACCATAGCTTAGCTGGGGGAGGTGGAATGTTCTAAGAAAAGGATGGTGTAGCTATCAATCCCTGCAGGACTGCAGAAGCAAAGCCTGCTCTGGATCTGGAATATAAAGGAAGGTTATAGGGTTTGGAAAATGTATGCACGGAGGTCCATGTAGCAGCTTCTAGAATGTCTTTTGTAGGCACCCCTCTTAAGAATGCTGTTGAGGTGGCTGTAGCTCTGGTAGAGTGTGGTCTGACATTGGCTGGTACACTCTTTCCATGGAAGGAATAACAGAATCTGATGCAATGTCCAATCCATTTAGAAATAGTCTGTTTGGAAATTGCTTTTCCTTGTACTCTAGGGGCGTAAGCTACAAAAAGCTGATCAGACTTCCTACTGGTCTTGGTTCTGTCCAGGTAGTAGCAAAGTTGTCTGTGAATGTCCAAGGTATGCAACAGTCTTTCCCCTTTGTTCTCAGGATTGGGAAAGAAAGTAGGCAGGTGAATGGCTTGATTTAAAGAAACCCTAGATACCACTTTTGGCATAAAGGTAGGGTTGGTTCGTAAGGAGACCCTGTCTCTGTGAAAGATTATGAACGGTGGTATTGCCATTAGGGCCTGTAGTTCGGAAACCCTTCTTGCTGATGTAATTGCCAACAGGAAAGCTGTCTTCCATGAGAGAAATTGCAAATCCACAGAAGCTGCTGGCTCAAAGGGAGGTAGTCTCAGTTTTTCTAGGACAAAGTTGAGGTCCCAAGCTGGTACTGGAGCCCTTCTTGGTGGCTTTATATTCTTGATTCCCCTAAGGAATTGCCTTAAAGGGTGTGAAAACACTGGTGGATCAGTGTTATATCTAGCTGAAATAGCTGAAGCATGTATTTTTATGGAAGAATAAGAGAGTCCATTCTGTAGCATATCTGCCAAATATTCCAGAATGAGAGGGATGTTCAATAATGATGCATCATGACCCTTGCTGGTATTCCAAATGCTGAATCTCTTCCATTTTGCGGAGTAGACCTTTCTGGTGGATGGTCTTCGGGCTTCTGTTAGTATCCCCTGAACTTCCTTGGAGAGGGATAGATTGAAGTTATTCATGGGATCTCCCAAGCTGTTAGCTGCAGCGTCTGAATGTTGGGATGTACCGTCTTGAAGTTGTGTTGAGTCAAAAGTTGGGGCCATTGGGGAAGGGCCCACTTTTTGTTGTGACATATGCTCCGTAGTAGTGGGTACCAGTGCTGTCTTGGCCAGTCTGGAGCTATTAGGATCCCCTTGGGCTTCTCTGCTTCGATCTTTAGTAATACTGTGGTCATCAGTGGCAGAGGTGGGAATGCATAGATTTTTAGGAAGTTCCAGTCGAATGAGAGAGCATCCGTTTTCCATGCTTGTGGAGGATATGTCCTTGAACAGAACTTCTGTAGATGATGATTGAGGTGGGAGGCAAATAGGTCTACTTCTGGCCTGCCCCATGTCGAGGCGAGTCGTATGAAGATTTCTGGATGTAACCTCCACTCGTGGAGGTCTAGAAAATTCCTGCTTAGGCTGTCCGCCAGCACATTGTCTTGCCTGGAACAAACTGTGATTGCAACTGTATGTTTAGGCTCAGTGATTTTTTCCCAAAGATTCATTGTCAGTCTGCAAAGGGGGTAAGAGTGGGTGCCCCCCTGCTTGTTTATGTACCACATCACAGTGGTGTTGTCTGTCCGAATTAGCAAGTGTCCTTGCTGAAGTTGTTGTCGAAAGGCCTCGATGGCATGCATTACTGCCAGCATTTCTTTTTGGTTGATATGCAGATGTGTTTCCTTTGGAGACCATTGTCCTTGAATACATCTGCCCTCCATGTGCGCCCCCCATCCAAGGTTTGAGGCGTCTGTGGTCATGGTCTGTGTTATCTGAGGTCTTTTGAATGACATACCTGTGTTTGCCTGGCTTACTGAGGCCCACCATAGAAATTCCTTCTGTAGGCATGGAATGAGCGGAATGGTTGCCTCTAGGTTGTTGCTGTGCTGAGACCATAAGCTTTTTAAGTACCATTGTAGCTTTCTCATGTGTAGTCTTGCTAATGGAACCAGGAGAATGCAGGATGCCATGTAACCCAGGGCCTGTAGGAATCTCCTTGCAGTCATCTGGGTGAGCTTTACCAAACCTTTGAAATAATGAGTTAACTTCTTTTGCTTGTCTTCTGTCAGGTAAGCCATTTGAGAGGCTGTGTCTAGTTTGGCTCCTAAGAAGGTTATTTGCTGTGATGGCTGAAGTCTTGACTTTTGGAAGTTGACTGTGTATCCCAGAGCCTGTAGCAATTGTATGACATAATTCAAGTTTTTTGTCAAAATCAGTTTGTCGTCCGCTTGTATGAGGCAGTCGTCCAGGTACGGGTAAATTTGGATCCCCTGGAGCCTGCAATGAGCAATTACTGAAGCCAGGCATTTTGTGAATACTCTGGGCGCAGTAGATAAGCCAAATGGCAATGCTGAGAATTGATAATGCTCTGGCCCTGCAAGAAATCTGAGGTATCTTCTGCAGCTGTGTCTGATAGGGACATGCAGGTATGCCTCCTTGAGGTCCAGAGTAAATCAGCCAAGACCCCTTGCCCAGCATGGGAAGGAGTTGCTGCAGCGTCAGCATTTTGAATTTTGGTACTATGAGAAAGTTGTTTAATGCGGACAAACCCAGTATTGGTCTCCATTGAGTTTCTTTTCTTGGAACAAGGAACAGTCGAGTAAAACCCCTGGCCTTGTTCTTGTTGTGGAACTTTTTCTATTGCTTTGATCTGAGCAAGCAGAGAAATTTGCTTGATAGCCTCTGCCCTCTGGTTTTGTGGTAGATTTGGCATGCCTTGTTTTCTTGGTAAGGTATGAAAGTGGAACCTGTAACCTCGGTCTATAATGTCCAAAATCCATTTGTCCTTTGTCAATCTGTGCCAATTGTCTGAAAACAGAGATAATTTTCCACCCAAAGGAGCTTCTGTTTGCTCCTTGGTCAGCGGAAGTAGAGGAAAGTCATTGAGATTGTCCCTGTGGGGCAGGAGAAACCCCTGCGTCACTTCTTTCGTTTGTTGGTTGCCATTGTCATCCCCTGTAGAAACCTCTGTATTGTCCTCTTCCTCGGCCACGCCTGTTTTTACCCCTTTGAAATCTTTTAGGATTAGGAAAGGACCAGTTTTTCGAAGGCCAATTTCTGCTGAATCTGGGCGGCTGAACCTGGAGGAAATCTTTGACTGTCTGAACTGACTTGGCTTTTTCCTCAATAGACTTTAACACATCCTTAGCATTAGCACCAAAAAGCTTGTTCTTTTCCAAGGGTGCATCAAGAAGTTTTGCCTTAACATGATCTGGTAGAGGTTGTTGTTTTAACCATGCATGTCTACGAATGACCGCCCCTGTCATAGCTGCCCTACATGAAGCCTCCAATGCATCATATCCACACTGCAGAAAGTGATCGCTAACTTGCTGAGAATTATGTACAGCCTCCTGCAAAGATTTCCTATCTAAAGGCTCAGAAGAGGCCAATGATTTTTGTAAATCATCTAACAGGTAATCCTGATATTGAAACATATGAAAGAGACAATTGAGAGCCCTCATAGATAAAGTAGTGGAGGTGTAGACCTTCTTCCCCCATCTCTCTAATGACCTAGCTTCCCTGTTGGAAGGCAAGGGATTTTTGGAAGTGGTAGCTGAAACCCCTTTCGGTCCCTGTGAAATTGTTTCTAAATCAACAGCATGGGCCCTAAAGAAATGAGAATGCGTTTCTGGGACCCTATAGTATCGGTCAGGCTTTGCAGGTGCAGGAGGAAGAGTATCAGGGGTAACACTGGAGTCAGAATATAGATCATCCAAAACATCAAGCACAGGAGGTATAACTAAGGGCCTGTGTTGGGGCTTTTTAAGGAAGGTTCGAAGGCGCTTTCTGGAATCAGAATATTCCTGGCCTTGCCACTTAAAATGTTCCCTCATGGAATGCAGAACTTCCCCAAAAGAAATATCCTCAGGAGGGGAGGCCGAGGGGATGGAATACTCTGCATCCGAGTCCTCATAGGTCTGGAAGGGCTCTTCCTGGCTGTCAGAGTGAACAGAGTCCTCAGAATCTTCATCTGAAGGGAGAGGGTCAGAGGGTTCAACCCGGGGCCTCTTATCAAAAGGAGGCTGGGATCCTCTCTCTGGATGGGCCTGGGAACCTCTGATCATGGAAATTAAGTCTGCGGCCATAGTCATGATTTGTGTTTCAGGAGTAGGCTGAGGTAAAGCTTTAGCAGTAAGGTGCTTGGTCTTGCTGGCTGCCTTAGCACGTGTGTAGGCCTTGATAGACATGGACATGGGAGGCCTAGCAGCTCCACGTGCAGGAGTGACCTTATCCACAGCAATGGTCTCGGGCATTTCCTCGGTTTCAGTATCCGGAGGAAAATCAATAACTGGCGTCGGTGTGGTCTCCGGTATCGGAGGAATAGGTAATGCGGCGTCTTCGGTTCAGAGCAGTGAAATAACCGCCTCTGAGGGAACCGGGGCACTCGCGGTAGGTTTTGGTGTGCTGTCGGTGGAAGACGCGGGCCGAGGATGTCGGTCCCGGTCTTTTCGTTTCTTTGGAGTCTGCGATATCGGTAGTTCCGACGGCATTGTATAATCGAATTTTTCGCCGAAAAAGTCTTCGGCGAACTCCGCCCGGCGCCTGAGAGTGCGCTTATTCAAGCGAGCACAGATGGCACAGGCCGAGACGTCGTGGTCTGGGCCAAGGCAAAGGAGGCAGTAAGAGTGGAAATCCTTAGGAGGTATTTGTTTACCACAAGACAAACAATTATTTACTTTTTCAGTAATTTCTGACATCGGCTGAGGCAAGAAAAGGTCCCCAATGGGGTACTTAGCTTTTTTGATGACTTCGGATTCGAAGAATACAGGAGCTGACCGACCGGCACTTGCGAACTGCTTCTGCTTCGGGCACCGCGCGGCAAGAAAGACTGAAGAAGATGGCGTCGGCTGATGCTTATGTACTCCAGCTGCTGTGACGGAGAGAAATGCGACACCAGCCAACGTCGGACCCAGACTTTGGAATCCGGCCAACCGAGGGCTGCCTGAGGCAGGACAACCCATATGTTATGACTGCAGTTGCATTCTTGAAGGACATCATGCAGCCGACGCCATTACATCAGTTTTTCTTGCCCCAGATGTCAGGCGACCCCTAATGGGGAGCAAAAACACAAAAACACAAAAGGTATACCTCCCAACAAAACGCAACTACACCAAAAAGGCTTTTAAGCATAGTAAAGGAAAGTAGAGATATAGCCAGAAGTTAGGGGGCTGGAGGGAGGACAACCAGGACTGCAACAGTGAATACACTAACATCTACATTTATGGTAAGTGTACATAACTGTACTATGTTCTTCATGTTTCACTGCTGCAGTCATTACATTTGGGTAGATTCCCAAAGCTATGGTTGGGAGGAGGTGTTTATATAGCATTAGGGCTAGCTATACAGCCCTGCAAGACAGCAGTGGCAAAGCCAGCTCTGGATATAGAGAGAATTGGCAAATGATAATGCTTAGTAGCTTCTAGGATGTCCCTAGTAGGACCACCTCTGAGAAAGGCTGCAGAAGTAGATGCAGCCCTGGTGGAGTGAGATCGGATTCCCTTTGGGACAGGTTTTTCCATGGTGCTTATAGCAGAATTTAATGCAATGGCTTATCCATTTAAAAATGGTTGGTTTTGAAATAGCCTTCACCTCTGCCCCTGCAGCAAATGCTACCAGCAGTTCAGATTTTCTTTGAGGTTTAGTCCTGTCCAAGTAGAATCTAAGTTGTCTGTGAACATCCAAGGAATGTAGAATCCGTTCCACTTTGTTCTGTGGATTGGGAAAGAAGGTTGGCAATTAATGGACCGATTAAGAGCCACACTGGACACCACCTTGGGCATAAAGGATAGACTGGTCCAGAGTGACACCCTGTCCGCATGAAAGGCTCCACTGCCATAAGGGCCTGTAATTCAGATATGCTTCTAGCTGAAGTGATTGCTAAAAGGAAAACTGTTTTCCATGAAAGAAATTTTAAGTCTGCAGTAGCTGCTGGCTCGAAAGGAGGTACAGCGAGTTTCTCCAATACAAAGTTAAGGTCCCAGGCAGCTCTCCTGTGTGGTCTCAAATTTTTGGCCCCTCTGAGGTACTGCTTGAGCAGAGGATGAGAGAAGGGAGGTTCTGTGTTATAATGAGATGAAATGGCTAAGGCGTGGATTTTAATGGACGAAAAAGACAGGCCCTTGTGAAGCATCTCAGTTAAGTATTGCAAAATCTGAGGTTAATTGGACGCTGCTGTGCTCATCCCTTCAGATTGGTTCCAGGCACAGAATCTTTTCCATTTTTCAGCATAAGATTTTCTAGTACTAGGCCTCCTTGCCTCTAAGATGACATCCATCACAGGTTTGCTGAGGGAAGATGAGGGGGAGTTTAAGTAATCAGCCAGGCTGCAAGGTTCAACGTTGGAAGCTGAGGGTGCAGAATCTGGTTATCCTGCTGAGACAGCAGGGAAGGAGTCTGAGCAGGTGTCATGGAGATAACTGCGACGCACTGCGCAGAAGGGGGTACCAGTGTTGGCACAGCCAGTCTGGAGCAATCAAAATCATCCTTGGTTTGTCTCGTTTGACTTTTAATAAAACTTTGGAGAGCAGAAGTAGCGAGGGGAAGGTGTAGACGGATAGGTTTTTCCAACTGATGGACAGAGCATCCACTTTCCAGGCTTGTTTGTGGGGAGTCCTTGTGCAAAACTTGTCCAATTGATAGTTCTGGGGGAGGCAAATAGGTCTGTCTGGGCTCCCCCATTCCCTTGTCAACATGTTGAAAATCCTTGGTTCCGGTTTCCACTCGTGTGGGTCCATGAGGTTTCTGCTTAGTCACTGCCAGTGTATTCAAATTGCCTGGAAGGAATTGAGCTTGTAGGTGCACTTGGCAGCTCAAGGCTGTGTTCCACAATGCCATGGCTAGTCTGCAGAGGGGGTAGGAATGTGTACCCCCTGCTTGTTTATGTACCACATAACCATGGTGTTGTCTGTCCTTACCATTAGTTGTCCTAGAAGAATGTACTCCTTGAAGGCTGTTAGAGCATTCTGTACAGCTAACATTTCTTTTTGATTGATATGTAGGTGCATTTGACTACGGTTCCATTTGCCCTGAATGCACTTCCCTGCCAGGTGAGCCCCCCCATGCATAGTTTGATGCATCTGTTAGGGTTTGGGTGGCAGGGGGTAGAGTGAATGGTAGTCCCTTGTTTTGGTGGCAGGCCTCTGCCCACCAGAGGAACTCTAGGTGTAGGCAAGGTACGATGGGAATCATCGTTTCTAGGCTGTGAGAACGTTGACTCCATAGGCTTTTTAGATACCACAGTAGTTTCCTCATATGTAGTCTTGCATATGGAATTAGAAGAATGCAGGAGGCCATGAACCCTAAGGCTTGCAGTATTTGTCTTGCAGATAGCAGGGTTTTTGTGGCAAATTGTTTGAAATAGGTTATCAAATGAATTTGCTTTTCTGGCGTGAGGCAAACCATCTGGTAAGTTGTATTCAAGCTTGCTCCCAGGAAAGTAATTTGTTGACAGGGTACCAGTTGTGGTTTCTTTTTGTTTAATGTATACCCCAGACAAGTTAGAATTAGAAGTTATGTACCTACCATAACGTTCCATGTTAGTTGTCTTCTCTCGCCTTCTTTCTTGCTGGATGGGGTTCGGAGCCGATCCTCGGCTCCGACTCAGCACTTGCTTTAGCTCGAGAACTCCTTTTACCAGCTCGAGGCAACCCTATATCCCATGATGCAAGGCGGAACTACCTCAGATCTCGTTTGGCAGCTAACTGACCCTGCTAAAGACTATCCTAACATAATTAGGAACCATGGTTCCTAAAAGAAGTCCTCATAACAATGCTCCAGAGGAAGCAATCTAATAGGAACTCTCCAAGATCTGTCCAGGCCAGGGGGAAGGAGGGAGGACTTAAGAAAGAAGGCAGAGAAGACAACTAACATGGAACGTTATGGTAGGTACATAACTTCTAAATGTTAAGTTGTCAATCTCCTTCATTCTTGCTGGATGGGACCGCGTCCCTAGCACCTGTATCCCGGGTGGCTCAATGGAACAGACTCTTGAGAACTGTGGAACCAAAACTGGCCCTATCTCTGGAGGCCAAATCCAACTTGTAATGAGACACAAAGGTATGAGGCGTGGCCCAAGTAGCTGCTGCACAAATAGTGTCAATGGGAAGTCTATCCTGAAAGGCTACAGAAGTGGATAGACTCCTGGTCGAATGTGCTTTTGGCTTAGAAGATAGTTGTTTGCCCCTGAGAGAGTACACATAGGAAATGGTGGAAGTCAACCACCTAGATAAGGTCACTTTAGAAACTGGAAGACCTAACCTGTTTTCTGCATAGGAGACAAACAATTGGTCTGATTTTCTAATTTGTTTAGTCCTATGCAAGTAGTACCTGAGCTGACGATGGACATCCAAAAAGTGCAGCTTTTGTTCAGCTCTGTCAGAATAGTTAGGAAAGAAAACTGGTAGATCTATAGATTGGTTAATATTGGTTTGAGATACAACCTTGGGAAGAAAGGAAGGGTTAGTCCTTACGAAACCCTATCCTTATGAAAAACCAAATAAGGTGAACGAATACAGAGGGCCTGAATCTCAGAAACTCTTCTTGCAGAAGTAACAGCCAGTAAAAATATAGTTTTCCACATCAATAACTTCAAAGAACATGAAGCAGACGTTTGGAAAGCAGGTAGAATTAGGGATGCCAACATTAAGTTTAGATCCCATTGCGGAGGAGGATGTTTCACAGGCGGTTTTAGGAGAAAAACTCCTCTCAAAAAGGCCTTGCATAACCTATGAGACATGATGTTATGGTCATGCAAGCCAACATGATACTTGGAAATAGCAGCCAGTTGTACTTTGACTGTAGATGACGAGGATCCTGAATGAAAAACCTCCGCCAGGAAATCCAAAACAGAATGTACAGGAGCAGTAAAAGGATCAATCTTTCTGGCGTTTGCCCAAATTGAAAAACGTCGCCACTTGCTAGCATAAATAGTTCTAGTAGACTACTTCAAAGAAGACACTAGAATGTCTCTGAGTCAGAAATCATTGGTAGCCTGGCTAGGGAAGGAAGTGGAGCAACCAAGCAGTGAGGTTGAGAGAATGAATGGCCCGGTGCTGCTGACCCGACTGGTGGATCAAAAGATTCGGAACTGGGTCCAGATGCCAGGGCTGCACCAGAAGATGATGATGTAGAGACGGAAACCAAATTTGTCGAGGCCAATATGGAGCAATGAGGATCAATTTGGCTCTCAAAACGGTGGCTTTCTGAATGACTTGTGGAATCAATGGAAAGGGAGGAAAAGCATAAAGAAGTCCCCGAGGCCAATCCTGGGTTAGAGAGTCTCTCAAGGGATGGCCTGGAAGGGGAAATAGTGTGAAGTAATCTGGGCACTTGCTGTTTTGAGGGGTAGCGAAAAGATCGCAACAAGGAGTGCCCCACTTCAGAAAAATCTGATCCACTACAGATTGATTGAGAGACCATTCGTGAGGCATCAGAATAGATCTGCTTAGCCTGTCCGCCAATAGGTTGGACCTGCGGGATGTGCGTTGCTATCAGAAACCGCTGAGAAGAGATCGCTCATTGCCAAAGTCTGAGAGCTTCTCGACATAACGGATAGGACCTGGTTCCGCCCTGTTTGTTGATGTACCAGACCACGGACATGTTGTCCGTTTGTACTGCAATAGTCCCGTGGGAAGAAAGTCGTCGAGGGCTTGCAACGTTAAAAGCACTGCTCTCATCTCCAGGACATTTATGTGCAGATGGTATTCTATGGGTTGCCACGTCCCGTGGACCATCCTGCCCTGATAATGCCCCCCCCACCCGATCAGAGAGGCATTCGTGGTGACGGTGGCAACTGGAGGAGGGGGAATAAAGGGTCGGCCCTGATGAAGAAGAGGGGAAGATATCCACCATCGTAGATGAGCCCTGCACGACTGTGTTACCAAGATTTCGTGTCTCATAGGAAGATTGTGGTACGACCACTGCGTGAATAACATCCACTGCAGGAGATGCATGTGGAAGCGAGCCAGTGGAAGAAGAACAATGGCCGCAGCCATTAGGCCTAGAACTTTCAAGACAAACCTGGCTTTGATCTTGTTGCTTATTAACAGAAGCTGAACAAATTTTTGGATGTCCAGAATCCTTTGATCTGTTAGCCTGGCTAACATTTTGTGATATTTAACTCTGCCTATAAAGGTGATAGATTGGCAAGGCAGCAGAGAGGATTTTTCGAAATTTACCGAAATTCCCAGTTTCTTGCAAAGCTGTAGGGTGTAGTCTCTGGACCGAAGAAGCTGATGCTTGGTAGTGGTGGAGAGGAGCCAGTCGTCCAAATAAGGAAACACCTGGAATCCTCGACGTCTCAGGTGAGCTGTGACTACTGCCATGCATTTGGTGAACACTCTGGGGGCTGAAGTGAGGCCAAAGGGCAGTGCTCTGAATTGGTAATGACTGGCTCCCAGCCGAAAGCGGAGAAACCTTCTGGAGCGTCGGTGAATCTTTATGTGATAGTACGCATCCTGAAGGTCTATAGAGCACATCCAGTTGTCCTTGCCCAGAAAGGGCAGAATGGATTGCAGCGTGACCATCCGGAATCTTGCCTTCTTGACAGACTTGTTTAGTCTGCTTAGGTCTAGTATCGGTCTCCAATCTCCCGTCCTTTTGGGGACCAAAAGAATCTTGAGTAGAAGCGGATCCTACTTGGTCTGCCGGCACTGTCTGGATGGCTCTTTTTCCAGGAGTTTTGAAACCTCCTGTCTTGCCAAATCCCTTTGACCGGGTGAGATGTCTGGAAGGGATTGTAGAGGTACGGAAACCTTTGAAGGGATTTTGTAACCCTCGGATATAATCGACTGTACCCACTTCTCTTGGGATAGGGATTGCCAGGCTACTGGGTACAGTGAAATTCTTCCCCCGACTGCCTCCAAGGGTGGACAGTCGGGCAACACCTCAGGGATGCTGAAAGGGCTTCTCAGGAAGAGATTCCCTGTTGCCCTGGTTCTGAGGACCCCCCTGCCTCTAGGGCGGCGTCTATTATTGTTACCCCCTCTGCCTCTAGGGGTAAACTGACCATGTGTGTCCGTGTAGCTCCTTGGGCTTTCGGAACCACATCTTCCCCCCCTTTCTGACCCTTGGGATAAGGTCTAGAAGGAGTGGAAAACTGGACTCCAACGGCAGAAAGAGTTTTACCGTCCTGCTCACATCTGGTCAAAGTATCCTTCACCTGAGGTCCGAACAAAGCCGAACCATCAAAGGGGGTGTTGGTGAAGGACGCCTTAAAGGGGTCCGCAAAATTACACAGCCGCATCCAGGCTTGGCGTCTAAGAGCAACACCTGTGCCTGCGGCCCTGCTCGCTCCATCGGCCGCATAAGATATGAGCCGCATGGAGGAGTTAGATATGGAATTCAGGATAGCCAGCTGTGAGGCAATCTTTTCCTGAGCCCCAGCAGCAGAAGGATCCTGGACTACTTCTCCCAGTTCCTTGAGAATATCTCGTTGAAGCCTGGTGAAGTGACAAAGGTAATTCTGCGAGCATACCAAAGGTCGCTGAAGAAAACATCCGCTTTCCATACCTGTCCATGGTCCTAGAATCCTTATTAGGAGGATGGACAGGTACTGAAGGATCCGCCAGTTCCTTCTTAGTGGCCGCCACCACCATAGCATCCACAGAGACACCTTTGGAAAGGAACTGCTTATCCGAAGGGCCGTGATGAACTTGGATGGTCTCCTGGGGACAGGTTCCACAGAATCTGGAGCCGCACGCCTTCGAGCCACTACCTGCATGAGTGGGTCGAAGGCTGAGACACCCAGGAGGTGGAGGGTCGGGATCCAAAAGCCTCCAGGTATACCGACTCATCCTCGGAGGGGTCAATGGAGGGCCAATTCCCACTCTGTTTGAGGAGCTCAAGGATGTCTGAAAAGGAGACATCCTCAGAGGGGGACCGGGGGGAACCCTCTGACTCATCTAAGTCGGTATCAGATGTAGTAGACTCTGGGGAGTCTGTGTGTTTCCTCTTACACGTCCTCTTCCGAGGGGTTCCCCTGCAGGATCAGGAGAAACCTCGGAAGAGGAGGAAATTCCCAGTGGGGAAACCTGGGGCGATGGATCCCTGGGCCTGAGAGCAAGAGGCTGGGAAGAGGCATCTGCAGGCACTGATGAGGGAGGAGCTAGAGGGACGGACCGCTGACCTGGCTCTGAGGCCAGGACACTCCTCATCACCTCAAAGGCTCCTCTCCCGGAGACCAGAACACACCCGCTCGAAGAGACAGGAATGGTCGGCTCCAAAGAGAGAAGGCTCGAGGCGATGTCGGTGCCGAGCTTACCAGAGCGAAGCCCGAGAGGGAGAGCGGGTCGGACAAGGGTCCGATGCCACTAGCCCCTCGAGCCGACAGTGGAAACCCGACGACGGATCCTTCCAAGGAAGGTCTCAAGGAAGAGATCGGAGCCGAGGATGACGGAGCCGGATGTATCGGCTCGGCATCGAAGCAGTCGCTGTCCCAAGAAGCTCCGGCTCCGAACTCTGGTGTGGAGTCGGAGGAGGAAGCTCAATGATAGGGGTTATAGCCGCAGTCTTCTGTGACGGGCTATGGTGCATTTGGGCCAGTGCCTGAGACTTCAACAGCCTGCTTACCACCCTCTCCAAGTCGTGGTCAGACAACCTGGAAGATCTCAAGACCGGCTCCGATGGCTCCGCTCCGATAAAAGAGGAGACCCGGAGCAGTGAATACTCATAATAGAAGGGGACCGGGATCTCTTATGGGACGAAACCATCGGAGCCGAACTCCATTGAACTCCAGATCGAGCCGAGCATTTCTCCGCTCCGATGCTGATAAGGTGTCGGCTCCAGCCGAGCCGACAAGGCCACCGTAGTCGGTATCGGAGCGGCCGCACCGAACCCACTACTTTGAAGAAACAGTATCGACTCCAGCCGGAGCCGATGTCGGCTCTGACGGAGCGGCCACCGGAGGAGGCATGGACACTGTAGCCTGAGCCTACGGTGGCTTATGAGGTTTTCCAGACTAAGAGGAGATCCTTCAGGTTTAAGTAAACCTCGGAGGATAAGTTTGTTCCTCCTTTCCTGCAGGACTCTCTGCCTAAAAGCATGACACAACGCACAGGAGTCCTGCAGGTGCAAAGGCCCAGGCAATACACAAGAAGTGTGACCGCCTGTCAGGGACATTTTCTGACAGCACTGGTCACACTTCTTGAAGCCTGAGACCTTGCCTTCTAGACATCCTAACAAGGATACCACAAACAGTCCCCACAAACACACAGCTTGATCCCTACACAAACACACAGGAGGGGATAAGCAAGGGGAACTAGGCCTGACTAAACTACTGTAACTTAAAACTTATAAAAGTTTACAAAAGGGCTGAAAAAGAGGGAAAGGGTGGGCTGTAACTAGATTACAGACTAAACTGACGCTCAAAAAGGGAAATAAACTCCTAACTACACTTTTCTTATTTTACTAAGAAAAAACTCACCTCAGCTGGCAAAGGAGACCTCTTTCGCTAAGCGGCAAACGAGATCTGAGGTAGTTCCGCCTTGCATCATGGGATATAGGGTTGCCTCGAGCTGGTAAAAGGAGTTCGAGCTAAAGCAAGTGCTGAGTCAGAGCCGAGGATCGGCTCCGAACCCCATCCAGCAAGAATGAAGGCGAGATTGACAACTTAACATCCCTTTTTACAAATGCCAGATGATTCAAAAGTATGCCCTGGCTTTCTGCCTGAATCAGACAATCATCCAGGTATGGGTATATTTGAATACTTCTTTACCTGCAAAATGCAATAACAGGAGCCAGACACTTTGTGAATACCCTGGGCGCAATAGACAAGCCAAAGGGCAGTGCAGAAAACTGATAATGCATGTAGCCTGCTTTGAAGCGTAGGTATCTTCTGCAAGACTCCCTGATTGGGATGTGCAGGTATGCTTCTTTTAAATCTAGTGTTGCCAGCCAGGTCTCTGCCTAGCATAGGAAGTAATTGAAGAGTCAGCATCTTGAACTTTGGAATCTCCAGAAAGCTGTTTAGAGTAGACCGGTCCAGGATTGGATGCCATGATTGGTCTTTTCTGGGTACCAGGAAAAGTCTGGAGTAGAAACCTTGTCCCTTTTCCTCTTCTGGTACTAGCTGAATAGCCCCCATGCTTGAGAGAGAAAGTACTTGTTTTGAGCCTCTGCCCACTGATTTGGGGCAGGTCCAGCCACCCATTTGGTATTGGCAATGTGTGGAAATGAAATCTGTATCCCTGGGACACTACATTTAAAACCCATTTGTCCTGAGTTCCCAGTTCTTTGCATGGAGCAAACTTTCTCCCCAAAGGGGCGGTCAAAAGATTAGTGGAAATTTTAAAAGGAAGTCATTGAGACTGGATTACCATAGAGGGGCGACTTGTTATTCCCAGATTTGGAAGTGGAGGCCCCCCACTGCTTAGTTCTGAGAGTCCCCTGGGACTGAAACCTGTTTTTTTTTTCTGCGTCTGGGTTTGGCTTGAGAAGTCCTGGAAGGGTCTGGAAAGGACAAATTCTTAGAAGGCCAGTGCCTACTAAATCTAGGAGGTTGCACTTGTAAAAAATCTTTAACAGTTTGCTTAGATTTAGCTTTATCTTCCATCTTTTTAAGAACTTCTTCAGCCTTGTTGCCAAACAGGCAGTCCTGACTTAAAGGAGCATCCAACAATTTAGCTTTAACATGATCAGGCAAAGATTGCTCCTTAAGCCAAGCATGCCTTCTAAGTATAGACCCAGTAACAGCAGCCCTGCAAGACGCTTCTAAAGAATCAAAACCACATTGCAGAGTATGTTTTCCAACTTGTTCAGCAGAATGCATCAAGTCCTGTAAATCTTTATTTTCCCCACAGTCAGGAATCAACATCATTTTCTGTTTAAGCAGTCCAATGACATGTTGCTGATAATTTAACATAGGAAATTGGCAGTTTAAAGCTCCGATTGCCAAGGTTGCTAAAGTAAAAACCTTTTTACCCCATCTATCCAGCGACCTGAAGTCTCCATCAAAAGGGGTAGGATTTTTAGCAGGAGAAGCCTTAATGCCCTTGGGCCCCTGAGAAATGGTCTCTGGATCTGCAATAGGATTTTTGAAAAGGAACTTGTGGGACTCAGGAACCCTGTAGTATCTGCCAGGTTTACTAGGAGCAGGAAGCAGAGAATCAGGGACCAAACTGGATTCAGAGAAATCATCATCAGCAATGTCTATCTAGTACAGGAGGAATAGCCAAAGGCCTATGCTGCAGAAGAAAATCCCCAAGCCTCTTTTTTGAATCAGAAAATTCCTGGCTTTCCCAGTGAAAATGCTCCCTTAAAGTATGTAAGGTTTCCCCAAAAGAAAAATACTCAGGAGGGGAAGCAGAAGGAATAGACTCTTCTGAATCAGAATCCTCATAAGTAGGTAAGGACAAATCCAGGTCATCAGAAGAGTCAGAAGAAACAGAATCCTGATCAGAAGATTCATAATCAAGCTCAGCCCTAGGCCTCTTGGGGGGGGGGGGGTGACTACCCCTGATTAGAGTTATTAGATCTTCAGCCATTTTTATCATTTGTTTTTTTTTTTTTTTTTTTAAGGATAGAGGCCCGAGCATGTGGCCTGGGCACCGTTTTTTTTAGACATGGATAGAGATTTACATCTTAGTAATGAAGGAAGCGTTGATTTTATATGCAAGTCCGTAGGCCTGAATACACCCTCAGAAAACGGTGCCTGCAAAGCGGCTCCGGACATCCGCGGGTTCCACAGCTGAAGTATCTCGAGGCATACCGGACTCCGAATGGGCCTCAGTAGAGGCCTGCGAATCAGAAGTAGCGGGTATCAGGGGCTGTGAAAGCGCCTCACTGAGTACCGGCGAACTGGCGACTGGCTTAGGAGAAGCGTCGTCGGCAGTCTTGGACCTCGGCGGCCTGTCTGTCTTTATCTTTGCATTTTTTCGGAATCCTGGTAGTCAGATGGCTAACCAATGACATTTCTGGATAATTAAACAGAGAATCGAAATATTTAAAGGCAGAAATATACAGACTGACAGTGAGCAGATTCAATAAAGCACAAAACCGACAGCAAGGTACGTTGTGGTCAGGGCTTAGGCAAGGAATACAGTACGAATGAAAACCTTTAGGAGGTATTTGCATTCCACAAGTAATGCAATTATTAACTTTTACTGACATCGGAAAGGAGCAAGAAAAAAGTTTCCCCAACGGGGTACTTAGCTTTAAGTTGAAGACTTCGGTTCTGAAACTCGAAAACGAAAATTTCAGGAGTATACACACACATCTATATACACACACACACACACACACACACACACACAATCTATACACACACAATCTACACATCTATATACACACACACACAATATCTATACAAACACACATCTATACACACACACACACATCTATAC